>NW_028274818.1:20916416-21067708 GCF_037043125.1 Eumetopias jubatus | reverse complement strand
TTATATTTAGAAATGTTTTGCAATTAGTGGGATATGATATATAAATAGATGAATCAGTTTAATAAACATGCTACGGCTCCTATTTTTCCAGTCACAGCTCCTAGATGAAACCTAACAACAAAAAATAGGGAAGCTGATAATTTTTTTATTTTATGCTTAAATCAAAGGAATCATTCATTACTGATTTGGATACATTTGCAAAACCTACGTGTATGTCCCCCTGGTGAAGTCCTGTGAGACATGACCTCTGCGTATTGCTAAATTGTACAAAACTTCTAAATAAAACATTACTATCTCTAATTCGCTTGCCAAAATAATGAATCATAGTAGGTTGCTGTCGGTAAGCTAGCAGCCAGTGACGTATGTTCTTTTTGCTTTTCTGTAATGTTAGAGCGGGTGGCTGGAGTCTTTATCCTCAAAACGAAACTGCTGGGAGCTTTCTGATCCCTAGGACAGTTCCTGCCTCACACTGCTGATCTTAAACAGGCTGTGAAGGGCACTTATCACTGACTCAGCTACAATTGGTCAAAATTATGAATGTCGCATGTATACGCCCTCATTTCTCTCCTTCCTTCAACCTTTACTTAACCCCTCTTCCCTTCTCTGGCATGTCAGTGTGGAGCTGGCAGGAGGATTAACCGGAAAGTTGGCAAATATAATATAATAAGTAAAGAATGTTCAAACTTTGAGACAAATCGTCTCTACTGGAGGAGCAATTTTTTATTTGTACAATGAGGGTGTTAATACTTACAGAATGTGTGAGCACTGAACTTAAAGCATTTAAAAATACTATTGAAAATTGTAAACTAGCACATATTCACTGTAGAATTCTTTCAATTACAAAAAAGTAGAAAAAATAAAATGAAAGTAGTGCATTATTCAAGTACCTAGAGAATACCACATTTTTTCTTTTTTTTTTAAATGAAAATACTTAGATAGTTTTGTATCCTGATTTTTTTCACTTTATCTTATAGTAGGTCACTTATCCTAAGTCACTAAATAACAAAGTTCATTTTTAAGCTGCCAGGTTCATATGCCATTGCTATTCCTCAACCTTCAATTCTGAGACTATAAAAGACTAATGTATTATTAAGGAAACTTGAAGAAGCTATTTTCTTGGCAATTTTGTGTGTGATAGTGTGATTCCTTCATGCCTGAACTGACCATCTAGTTTGTTGAACTGAGATGGACTTTCTCTTTTCAAGTTAATATCAGATTGAAAAGTGCAGTACTTACCATCAAATAATGGTGAATACAGGCTAACACTGGAAAAAATATATTCACAATTTAAGTGGAGAAACATCTTCAAATTTTATTTTACATTCCATAAGCATTTCGCTAAGCAGTGCAGGAAGCATGGGTTTTGTCAACAGCAGCTCTTAGAGAAGCTGGGGCTATTTTGTGGAAACTTTGCAACAGATGAAAGAACTTTTTTTGGTGTGTGAGCTATTCTTAGCAAGACTAGGAAATTAGGAAATTAGCAGAATGGTCATATATAAGCTATGCGGATTTGGGGGTTGAAATAAGACATCTGGGGGATTCTGAAGTCAATCAGGGCAGAAGGATAGAGTAGTTCTATACAATTTACATGAATGCCAAGGAATTTCTTTTACCTACTACTATGATAAAAGAAGCAAAGTGATGGTCTGCAAAAGAGAAACGGTTTTGGTTATGCCTAGTGATATAAACATAAATGTCCCTAAAGAGACACAGGGCCCTGTGAAGTCCCAATGCTGTACAGTTGTCTGGGATCCCACTTTTCACCAGCAATAGAGCATTTCTTTGCAGCCTATATTTAAACTTGGCACCTGTTGGGGAATACCCCTGGCATCGCCTCAGAATCAATGGTACAGCTGTTAATTTCCACAACTTGCTTTAGTTACTAGGAGGCTGCTGCCAGACTGGGGAGGCAGAGTGCCATATGGACAAAGGAAGTATCAGAACACAGAGAATTACTCGAATATTTCAGAGAGATCTGGAATAACAGGTTGTGGCACAATTTATTTCTTCAATTCGGGCCTATAGGCAGGACCATAGGAAAACAGCATGAAATGAAACATTGATCATTTATTCAGTCTATCAGCTGAGCTCCCACTATATGACAGTCTTTCCATTTTGTGGGGATTGTGGTGAACAAGATAGATGAGGTCCTTGCTCTCCCAGTTTAGGAGTATACTAAACAATACAATCAAACTTCCTTATTTTTTGTTGCTATTTTATATCTAGAAGGTGTAAGTGGAAAAATATAAATCTTGAATGTTCATATAGCATATTCTAGCAGAGGAGGAAGACGGTAAATATATTAGTAAGCAAATAAGAAAAATGTTGGAACATGAGAAGTGTAATATAGAAAAATTAAAACAGGACTCTAAATAATAGGAAGTCACTGGGTGGTTATTTTACACTGGTAGGGGGTGGGGTAGGTCAGGGAAAGCCTAAGGAGGTGGCATTTAAACTGAAGTCCTAATGACTAGAAGGATAGAACCACGGATAGATGAGGGAGAAGAGTGAGGGTTAATATAGGCAGAAGCAGCAATTAATGACAAAGCCCTAAGCTTGCTGTGGTTGAGGAACAGAAATTGGACAATGAGTAATGGGGGATGGTATGAAATGCGGTCTAGGGGCAGGCAGGTGTCAGATTGCCAAGGGTTTTTTGTAGATCAAGGTAAGGAGTTTGGGTTCTATTCTAAATGGTATTGGGTGTCTTTAAATGGGGGGAGTACTATGACGAGCCTAATTGAATTCCAGGGGCACAATTTACTCAATGTGTGACTTGGGGTGAGTTTTATTCATGTGCTCAACACTTACTGAGTGCTTGCCAGGCCTGGTGCTTGATTCTGGGGCTACCCAGATCCATCAGACACAGTCTTTACCCTGAATGAATTCCCAGTCTTGTGGGTGGCTTCATCTTTTTGAACCTTTTTTCTACTCTGGAAAAAGGGAATAATAATCTTCAAATTGTTTAGGGGATTAAACATGATGTATAATAAAGATCTTAATAAAGGGTCTGAAACATTATAGCTGCTCCATAGGTGGTGACTATTATTTTTATTATTGTTATTCATTTCCATTCGGTTATATAAAAGCTTTTTTAGAGGAGATAAAATATAAAAATATAATTATTTAGTATTTCACATGAATTTCTTACTAAAGAATGGGATCAAGTGACATATAAGTTCTTTGGAAAAGGCCTGAGACTGCCACGTGAGAGAAGGTAAGAACACTATTTGCGTGAGTTTCATAGACTATTAGTAAACACATCACTGTGGGTATATGTGTGTGTGTGTGTGTGTATGTGCGTGTGTATCTATATACATCTTTTCCATTGCCTTTGTACCATTCTTGAAAATCTGTTGCTCACATATGTGTGGGTCTAGTTCTTTTCCAATAATCTATGACATGTCCTTTCACCAATGCCACACTGTCTTGATTAGTGTAGTTTTTATAGTAAGTCTTCAAATCAGGTAGTATCGGTTCTCCAACTTTGTCTTTTTTTTTAAGATTTTATTTATTTATTTGACAGAGAGAGCACGAGATGGGGGAGGGTCAGAGGGAGAAGCAGATTCCCTGCTGAACAGGGAGCCCGATGAGGAACTCAGTCCTGGGACTCCAGGATCATGACCTGAGCCGAAGGCAGTCGCTTAACCAACTGAGCCATCCAGGTGCCCTAATTTTGTCTTCTTTTTACAAAGTATTTTGGCTATTCTAATTTTTTTGCCTTTCCTCATAAATTTTATAATCAATTTGTTGTTTTCCATAAAAAAAATTCCTGCTGGGATTTTTATTGGGATTGCACTGAATGTATGGAGTTTGGAGAGATCTGATTTTTAATTTTAAAAGCACAGAATTCTCCAATTCATGACACAGTATATCTCTCCATTTATTTAGGTCTTTAAGAGAGGAAAGAGGAAGAAAGAACATTTGCTCTGAATTATGCCTTTGCCTAACTCAGGTACTGTTGTAATATATTAAAAAGCAGAACCTGTGACCAGTTTTCTTGGTTAAGCGTTTTATGTGATCTCTAGTGCTCCTAAACGTAGATTTTTTTTTTTGCATTCTTTTAAACATTTTTGGATAAAAAAGTACAATTGTAAATTTTTAATGAAATAAGTTAACATTGAATCATTGTATACCATTTTTGACAATTCCAAAAAAAAAAAAAATTAACCACCTCTACCCATTATCTCAGGTAATCTAGAGTTGACTAAATTAACTAATAGCAGTCCCGGGCTTATGAATGATTTACTTTCAAAATAAAGTCATGTATGTTGAACTTTGTTCATAATAAGTGAAATGTCAATTAAAACTTCTGAGGTTAAGTTTTCATCTTTCAGATTGGTAAAGATCAGAAAGTTAGGTAATAATGTATTAACCTTTTTTCAGTTGTTCTCTCTGTGGGGTGAAGAGTCCCTGGACCACAGGGTTGTGCCTGTCCAGGTCTGCCCCCTGTTCTAGATCACATTCCAAGGACCTAGCATCCTAGGGCGTTCTCAAGATAGCATATTACAGTGAAAGAGGTTTGAGCATCAGAAAATGTTGGAAAGCACTTGCTGGAGTGATCTGTAGGATCTCTGTCAGTTCTGTGGCTCTGAGTCAAGGATTCATGGACCAGTTTCTCTGTAGGAAATTCCCACTGACTTTTAAAAGTATGCAAGTTCTCTGAGTCTCTAAGAAAGTGTAGGTCCAAAAATGAATGTCACTCTTTCTTAGTTCAAACATAGCTATCTATAGAAGACATAGAAATGTTAGGCTTATCTTGGTCCAAACCCATCTGCTGTGGAACATCTTGCTGCTTTAAGAAGTTCCAGTGGCATTGTCACCAGGCCGTGAAATGTACCCAGTCATCACTGCACTGTTGCAGGGCAGTCTGATAAGGAGCACACTGATCAGGGAGCACAGAATTATCAGCACCTCACATGCTTTTAAGATAATGGGCTCTTGGCAAATCATTTTAGAATAGTGCCTGGGAATCAATCGATAGTTTTAATAGTTTTTGATGGACTATTGATTGAGTTGAATGATAACTGGGAAATTTAAGATATATACTTTAATGGCATGCAGGTGTCTTCAAGGATGGCATGCATAAAAATCTCTGGGGCAAGATGACCCCATTTATAAGATACTTGGTTTTGGTAAAGTGATCTATGAAGAACATAGACTACAGCTAGATTTTTCTTTTTGACTCTCATTACCTGGATGACTTAATTGAAGTAATAAACCAAAAATCAGAGTCTTTTTCATTCTATAAACTATCATTTGATGAATGGATCCACACAGAGACCCTACTCCCAGTCTATTACTTTGCTCAGAACAATGGAGAGGAAAAAAATAACCCCGAATTCACATAATTTTCAGTTTATAGAATAAAAAATACATCCAAAGGAAAGAGTCATATTTTATGATAATAGTTACTTAAACAGTGAAAAGTCTCCTTCATTCTCAAAAACATCAAACAAAAAAAAATAGACAATCTCTACTTAAAATATGAGCCAGATTGTTTTCACAGCAATGAAGACCCAATTAAAACAGCTTGGGAAGAGATTAGAAGTGGATCGGCTGTTGAATGGCATTGGACATCCCTCACTCCCCCACCATTTTTGTGCCTACCTGTCGTACAACATTTTCACAGACCCAAAAATTGCTGCTTTAAAACTCTGTTACTCTAGGGGTGCCTGGATGGCTCAGTCAGTTAAGTGACTGCCTTCGGCTCAGGTCGCCATCTCAGGGTCCTGGGATTAAGACCCACTTTGGGCTCCTTCCTCAGTGGGGAATCTGCTTCTCCCTCTCCCTCTGCCCTTTCCCCCTGCTCATGCTCTCTCTCTCTCTCAAATAAATAAATAAATAAGATCTCTAAAACACACACACACACACACACACACACAAAACAAAAAACAACAAAAAAAATAAAACTCTATTACTCTTCTATACTACCAAATGCGGACAAAGTGCACCTGATCTGGCAGGTATTATATTGAAGTAAATTTTACCAAAGCTCCCAGACTAAGGTCTATTCCTAATGTTTTTGGACAACCTGAGCTTTTTCTCAACTTCCATGGGGACCCAGAGACTCCACCTCTCCTGGCTCCCTTCTGCCATCCTGGATAATAGCATCCTGTTAACCTGACTGATGAATACTGAGTGTTAGAAATTAGGAATAATAGCTGACTTCTAGAGGCAGTTGAAATTAATGTCAAAGAAGCATATACACATATTAAACTGGAAAATCAAAACAAACTTACATCTCAAATCATAAATAACAGAAGAGAATAATTCCACTTTTTAAAAAGTAAGGTGAGACTTGTATGGATTTCTGTGCATTTTGACGTGCAATTATTCTCCAAATCTTTAGTGATTAATGATGACATCATATAGAGATTATTCTAGTGTAGAACGTGGGTGAAAATTTGGATCTTAGTGATAGAATATCTGTGGCTCTCTCATATTTCCCACAATGTTTTTTTCTTTCTTCCTCCTTCTTTCTTCTTATTTTCTTTACTTCCATTTCTCTTTCATTTTGTTCTTTGTCTTTCTTATTCCTTTCTCCAGTGACAAAACTTTAGATCTCTCAGTTGTACTCAAGATTAAAATTCTTTTGAACCTTCTTATATTTTTTTTTCTTTTATAGACAGTACAAGCCAGAGCCTTTCAGTATTCACCACAAAAACTTCCTTCTACATTCTGGGTTCGTGAGACCCAGAGTTCGATTGTACTGGTGATAGTTAGTGACTGTGAGGTATGAGCCACTGCAATCAGTAAACTTGGAAATAGAATGTTTGGCTTCAGACTTATATTTATCAATCCTATGGCTACCTCTGATAGATTATTTTTTCTTATTAAGCAATATTAATGATTTATTTTTAGTTTTGTGAAGATTTTACCTTTTTTTTTTTAAAGTAGGCTTCACACCCAATGTGGGGGTTGAACTCACAACCCCAAGATCAAGACCTGAGCTGAGATTGAGAGTCCGATACTTAACCGATTGAGCCACCCAGGCACCTGGAAGACTTTACTTCTTCTTCTTCTTTTTTTTTTTTAACCCCATCCTCTCAACCCCTTCCCCTCCAGCAACCCTCAGTTTGTTTCCTAGAGTTAAGAGTCTCAGGTGCCTGGGTGGCTCAGTCGGTTAAGCGTCTGCCTTCAGCTCAGGTTATGATCCCAGAGTCCTGGGATGGAGTCCCTGCTGAGCAGGGAGCCTGCTTCTCCCTCTGCCTGCTGCTCTCCTTGCTTGTGCTCTCTCTCACTCACTCTCTTTCTCTCAAATAAATAAAATCTTAAAAAATCTCTCATGGTTTTCCTCCCTCCTTGATGACTTCCCTTTCAGTTTTCCCTCCCTTCCTTCTTATTGTCCCATGGACTTCTTTTTCAGCTGATGCCTCCAATTTTTCAAATACCAAATTACCTAATTTCATCAAGCAGAACTATCTTGGTAATTAACCAAGATCACTGAAAATTTTGTATGCACTCTGAGTTTTATAAAGAAGGAAAAGACAGGCTCTGCCGTCTGGTTTGTGAGATAAAGCATTTTTTCCTCTCTTCTTGGAATGACTCCTGCCTGCTTTTCTATCTAAAGTCATCCTTCTGGAGGAGTTATCAGCTTCTCTAGACCACCTAACTAGGAGAGAGAGTCCCTCTCCTGGCCAATACTTTTATATTGCAGTTGATCCTCAGTTTTATAATTAGTTACATGTCAGTTTCCACTACTAGAGTGTGAGCTCCTCCATAACAGGTCTTTTGCTTTAATTCATCTAGTTCCTGATACATAGAGTAGGTGCTCAAAAAACGTTAGGTTTTAGATTGAAGAATTAAATCCCAAATTATGATATTCTATAACATACAAAAAATTCTCAAAAATATTAAGTTGTATCAGAATGTCTTCATTTGTCACATATCCCCAAACAAATTCAGAAATCATAAGCATTCTTTTAATTCTTAGCACTCAATTTCATAGTTCTTATTCAAGATTCCCCTCTTTTTTTAAAGATTTTATTTATTTATTTGACAGAGAAAGACACAGCGAGAGAGGGAACACAAGCAGGGGGAGTGGGAGAGGGAGAAGCAGGCTCCCCGCAGAGCAGGGAGCCTGATGCGGGGCTCGATCCCAGGACCCTGGGATCATGACCTAAGCTGAAGGCAGATGCTTAACGACTGAGCCACCCAGGCACACTCAAGATTCCTTTTATCAGTATTTCCAATTAGCCCCAGCAAATCTTTTGTTTATATAGTTTTTTTATATGGTTGTTGGTATATCAGCTCATTTTGAAGCTATTCATTTTGCTGTTATAATAGGTATTGAGGATTTTTTGTTTTCAGGATGTTGAGCAAGATGCCACAATGAGGTTTTGCTAAATTACAGTTTGTACAATTAATGAACCCTTTATTCTGCTCAAGATTATAGAGAGTTTAACTTTGTGTTCTTTTCTAAATTGATAACAGCTTGTTTTAAAAATCTATTTTTAGATAGGATGTGTTTGAAACGCTTTAGGAAATAATGCAAGTGGCCAGTGGTTTTTGTTTTGGCATGTTTTTATTTTATAATGCATGCTTTGTGACCTAGCAGATATACGGCAGATTTCAATTTATCAGACATAATACTTCCAACTTTTAACCCCTGGAAAGGAGAATGAACAGAAAGCCTGATTAATTATTGGTATAATGATCCTTTGGCCATGCTTGCTGAATGATTTACACTGGTGTTTTATTAGGTCCCACTGAACAAAGCCTCACTCACTGTGAGTGTTCAATAAAAACAGTCATGGGGTTAGGAACTTACAATCTCAAAGAAAATACAGTACAATCTGAACAAAAGAAATTTCTAATTTTATGTCTCCAAGATTTTTCTGCCCAAATCGTCTTTCATTCTAGCTGCTTTGATCATATTTATTCTCTTTCAGAAACATGGCTTATCTATGTTTTTGTGCCAAACTTGAATTATCCCTTTTAGTGTTCATCATCCTTTACTCATTTGTCCATGTCCATATGATTTTTCTGTTTCTCATTTTCTAGTATTTTCACCGCAAACAAACCTTCCATGTTCTTCACAGAGAATCAGCCTAGTGAGGTGATTCATGAAAAGATGCTCTATTCCACTATGTTCTCCAGGGACAGTCCACAAGGTTGTTTTAAAAATAGATTATGTTTCTTGAAAGGAAATACAGTTAGAATTTTTGTTTTTGCCTACTTTGGCCAGTCTAGACACTGACCCTTTCAAATAGACATTTAAATAACAAGTGCAGCACATTGGGGAAGGAAAACAGAACATTCAAGGGGTTTTTTTGCACATTAATCACTCATGAATGTTTGAGTATTGAGAAGTCAGTTAATTAACTGAGCACGCTTAAGAAATTAAAAAAAAATAGCTGTAGTCAAATGCCACATTCTATTAGGCGTTAGAGGTAGAGAGCAGAACGAACAGAATCCCTGCTGTCAAGGACTGACAGTCTTATGGAAGAGGCAAACTAATGGATGAGTGACACACTCTATCTTACGATGGCATCCCAGGGTGGCCTGTGAAATATGTCCCCACAAAGCTTTACGAAGAGATGATAACTGGAACTGAACGTTGGAAGAGGAGCATCATCAAGAGGAAAAAAAGTTGGATATCAAAAGAGCATTCCAGACAGGGAATAGCATGAGTGAGAACAGGGAACCTTAAAATACTGTGACCCATTTGTGAATTATATGTATCTCAATGTGATTGAGTGAGAAGAGTGAAAAAGAGTGACAAATAATGCTGTAAAAAGAGGCAGGAATCAAGTCAGGGATACTTTGGGAATCATGGTCAAGGATGCTTGGGGTGATTTCAATGCCAGGTTTTTGAATATGGGAAATGATACTATTTGTTCCTGAATGAGAGAGCTTGCTTCCTCTCTTTCCCTTCCATGTGAGGACACAGCAAGAAGACACCTGTTTGCAAGCCAGAAAGACAGGCCTCATTGGAATGGAATTGGCTGGCACCTTAATCCTGGACTTCCCAGTGTCCATAACTGTGAGAAATAAATGTCTGTTGTTTAAGCCATCCAGTGTAATGTATTTTACTAGAGCAGCCTGAGCAGAGTAGGTCAGTTCCTCATTTCTTTCAGTGATACCATATTCCTAGGAAGGCATGCTAGACATCTGGGAATCATCTTCAACTTCTCCTGTTTCTGCCTCCACGTCCATGAATTTCGTAGGTTCTCTTTTCTGGTATTCCTGCACTGTTCAGTACCATGGTTCCTTGTCATTTGTTGTCTGGAGTATTTCAATAATGTAATTGGTTTCATTTTTGTCTACAAACTCTCAAAAGACCTACAGAAGAGGAAGCACTGATGCACAGTGAAGTATTCTTCTTCAAAAATTTTTCAGTGGCTCTCCATTGACTGAAGAATAATATTTAAGACCTCGGCACAGAATTTAGAGCCCTCTCCCACCCCCACCCATGGTATGGCCTCAGTCATCTTTCCAGGGTCATTTCCCAATACACCCAGCCATGTGCTTTTTGTTGTGGCCACTTGAAATTTAATTCATTAGGAGCTTCCACGTTGGTGAACATATCGATATGCTTGAGGGTGATGTGCCCTGATTCAATGAGGAGAAGGCACAGAAGCTTTGCATTTGGGACCCTTCCAGAACTCGCCCTACAAGTCTCTTCATTTGGTTGGTCCTCCATATCCTTCATAATGAAACTGTGATAGTAAATACTGCACTTTCCTGAATTCTGTCAGTCATTGTACTGAATTATCAAACCTGAGGCGGTCATGAGTCCCCAGATTTGTAGCCAGTTAATCAGGAATTCAAATAGCCTGGGGACCCTGGAGCTGTGACTGGCATCTGAAGTGGGAGCCATTTTGTGGAGGACAGAGTCCTTAACGTGAGGGGTGGTTAGTACCAGAAATGAATTGCAGTACACTGTCTGAGGTGGAAACAAAATAATGTCACAGAATGAAAGCCATTTTGGTGATAGCAACAGTTTAGCCATTTTCAGGGGGAAGTTTTTGGGATGACCTAAAATGAAATGAGATCAGCGCTGCTTTAAAAAACAGTTCCTACCAAAGAAGAGGATTTGCTACAGTCTCAGTGTTTAAAGTATCAATTTCTATACCTCTCATTTTTCATCATAGTGTTCAAGAAAATTATTCTGTTAGCAGTCAAGATGGCTGAATCCCCAGAATTACATTTCTGGCTTGTTTTTACATTTAAGATTTTTTTTTCCCCTCCTGGATATAAACAGTCTGCTTTATTGTTGCAGAAAGGGAAATCAGGTGGAAATCGGAGACAAGACTTCCATCCTTTTTGCCCAGCAGAGAGGGAAGAACTCAGTGATCACATGGTCCTGCTTACACTAAGCATATCTGGGAACCGTATAGATATTCACATGAGAACATATGACTCCTCTCTTCCTCATTTCTTTTTGGATATTACAGTTTGGCATTTGTCATCCAGATAGGCCTTTTCTTTCTTCTCCTTGTGGTAAAGTTTGATAGTATCTGATTTTATGCTGCCTTTTTGACAGCATCCTTTGCATCCACCTTTCACTTGATCACCCTACTTCCCTACTTTTGGTTTCAGCTTTGCTTTCATAGCCCCTGGGTACTATCCTGACCTCCTGAGGCTCCTGCTTTCCACACGGTGAGGCCATCACACCATTGCCGTATGCATAACAGTTGGCTTTCTTAGCTCACTTCCCTAGCATGGCTTTTTTGGGGAGAGGAGAGGTGAAAATCAAAGTTCTGGGAAATGTCAGACCAGGGATGCCTGGGTGGCTCAGTTGGTTAAGCATCTGTGGCTCATGTCATGATCCCAGAATCCTGGATCAAGTCCCACACTGGGCTCCCTGCTCAGTGAGGAGCCTGCTTCTCCCTCTCCCTCTGCTGCTCCCCCTGCTTGTGCTCTCTTGCTCTCTCTGTCTCTCTCTCTCTCATAAGTAAATAAATAAATGAATGAATAAATAAAATCTTATTAAAAGAACACATCAGACCAATCCAACCAACTTAATTCTTTCTTCCAAAGGGTTCTTAACACAATGTCCTCTCTTTTATTCTTATTTTATTACCCAAGGAAAGAAAATTTACTTAGCTCTTTTTTTTTAACCCAAGATTTTGCTCATCAATTAATATTTATTGAGTTTCTTTCCACTGGAGGAGTAGTTTTATTCTTTACAAATAATAAATTGTCAAATCTTTGTGCCTCAAGACAAAAAAAAAATACATGAGTGAAATACATTTCACCAGATCTGCTTGAAAGATCACATTTCTTTTTAGAGGTGCATTTATTTTTTCATTTAGTGTGTTTTTCTCTGGTATATATGATTAGCTAACAGCAAAAGGTGAAGTTTTATTAAACAGAATTGCTCACCCAGTTGAGATAAATGAACTTCGGTTTGAGGGCATTCTAGTACCATTTATTTATATTTGACTAGATCTTGCCAGTTACTGAAGAGCATTCATGTACTATTTAGTGTGGAAAGACAATACACAGACTCTGTTTATCACATGTTTGTTTACATTATAATTCTATTTTATTGTGTGTAATGAATCTGTGTATATGACAATAATTTTATGAGTTCAAACTCAAAGCATTTGTTGATTTATTAATACACATTTTCAAGTTAATCTTGTTGGGTGCTTTCTGTTCTTGGTTCCGTTCTTGTCCCCTTGACAGTGGTACTTCATCCCCACCTTCTGTTTTTTCCCCTTCTTCATATTCCTGTGAAGAGGGGATCAATGTCAACAGTGATAAGAGCCACCCTAACAACTTTCCAGGGACAGTTACAGAACCACTTATAACTCTGTCAAGTCAAAGGAATGTTGTATAAAAAACTTTCTAATAAGTATCTTTTTTCTTGATTATAAAAGTAGTACATGCTATCACAAGAAATTTAGAAATATATTCTAAATCACATACAACTATGATGCTATTCTGTCATAATGGATCCTTACTCCCTAGCATTTCCTTTCAGTCTCCTCTTGTAGGGCTTTCTTTAATATACACATAGATATATTATTGTTTTCCCAACAGAGTTGAGATCATATTTATAGCTTCTTTTAACTGATTTTTGCTTTAATTTCACTTTATTTTCAGCAGGCATTAAAAAGATCAGCACAAATTTACCTAAGCAATCTTTATGCCTCTTCACATGAAATTACTGCATTGAAAGAAAAGAACATATAATTTATTGTTAACTTTGCTATTTCTCAGTGCTTTTCTCATTTTTGCTCCCTATTTTTGATATTCTCTTTAATTATCAGAGATTACCCACAGTATTATCTAATCGAAATAAAATCTTCAAAAAGGAAGTTTATTTCTACTTTCACTGAGTCAAAACTGATCAAATTGCCAGAGGAGATAAATAAAATGGAATAAAGACTCTCCCGGTACAATTATCTTCTGTAGCAACATCAGCCTGAATGATCTATTTGTGATTTTTTATGTGCGTCTGTCTGAAAACATTTGCTATGAACACTTCTTTCCCTATACCTAAGTAATGTTTAAACATTCACTAAAACTCCTAGTGGATCAGCCACAAGTACCAAATGCTTGCTGTGTACAATGTGTAAGATACTTTTCACATGCTAGTTACTAAATACATGGGAAAGGAAGACGAGAATTTTTGGTTTCTGCCTTAAAAATGCTTACTCCTAATTAGGGACAAGAAGAAAGAAGGGCGAGGGAATTAATATTAGCTGCTGGCCTCTATCTTGGACAGTGCTAGCACTCCACATACTAAATCTTTACTACTCTAAAAAGTAAGCACATGTCCTATTCTACTAAATTCTGTTAATTTTGTCTCCTGACAGATGCATTTTATTGAATGCATATCTTTTTAAAGATTTTATATATTTATTTGACAGAAAGAGAGAGAGAGAGAGCACAAGCAGGGGGAGCAGCCGAGGGAGAGGGAGAAGCAGACTCCCCACTGAGCAAGGAGCCCGATATGGGGCTTGGTTCCAGGATTCTGGGATCATGACCTGAGCAGAAGGCAGATGCTTAACCATCTGAGCCACCCAGGCGCCCCTACTGAATGCATAATGATAAAAAGTAGAATTGTTTTTCTTACCTAACGAACAATGTGCAGGAAGACAGTCCAGGACTAGTACACTGGTCTAGGAAATTGACAAGGCTGTGCAAAGGGCTCTGGGCAGGTGTCTTATGGGGCATAATGCCACCCTAAACAAATGAGGGTGATGTTAAAAATGATAAAGGGGAGAATGGATGCCTCTAGAATCTCTCGCATCAGTACTGCTTACTCATCAAGCCAATATCCTGTCTTGCATGGATTCCTGCGATTATCTTTGTATTGGTCACTTAACCTCTGGTCTTGTGCAACTTCAGTCCATTCTTCATACTTCCACCAGAGTGATCTTCCTTGAACACAACCATAAGTGTGTCACTTACTTGCTTAAAGCACTTCAATGGCTCTTTGTTTTTCTTAAGATAAAGCTCAAGCTCCTTAAGATGGCATTCAAAGGTCTTCGAGATTTGGACATTATCACAGCTCCGCTGTCCAGGTTGGTTTATGTTTTAGCCACAGCACATTTTCAATGCCTTAAATGTGCCTGGGTCTCTTTCAGTTATCAGGGTTTATTTAGGTTTCCCTTGCATTTTTAAAGAGAAACTGGATTTACAGTTTTCTAATATAAATACTGCTTTTTAAAATGTGAGACCTGTGGCCAAATAAAAGATCTCTGTCGAAGAAATTCAACTCATCTGCTGCCACTGAGCAATCTTTATGCTATTCCTTTGGCCTGAAATAGTCTTTTCTCTTTTTGATGAATTAATTTCATCCCAACCCTTGTTTTTTTGCTTTTTGTTTGTCTACCTTCTCAGTTTTCAGGCCACACTACTATTTCCTCCCAGGAGGCTTCTCTGCCTTCCCAGATGTGGGTAAATCTTCTCTCCCATGTACTTCAGCCACGGACTGCTCTGTTGGCATCAGCATGTGACTAACTTCCCATTAAGCTTGGAAGCTCAGAGGGTTGGAGTCATTTCTGTCTCAATTATTTGTTCATTGATTCAACAAAGCTTTAATGGGCACCTACTATGTGCTAAGGCTATCTTGGGCACTAAGGATTTAGTAATTAACAAAGTAGGGAAAACTCTTGACTTTCATGGAGCTAGGTAGGAAGATAATAAGTGGGAGAAATAAAACATATGGTATATTATATAGTGCCCTCTCTAATAAGTCTTTTTTAAGAAAAGTGAAACGATCTACTATTCTTATGCTGCTCTATCAATCAGGACAGACTTTGGTGTTTCTCAAGCTTTTTTTTTCATTATTGCACCCTTGAGGAGGCCTTTTAGAAAATTTTTTTAGAAATGCCTACCCACCCTCTCTCCCTCATGAAATTTAAATACCACAGATATATTGTATGTCTGTATATACTGTGGCCCTTTGGAGGCCATAGAACATTGCATATTTTTTTCACAACCCAAAACCCAATTTTCATCATTATTGCCTCTGTTAGGAATACATTGGTTAGATTATCCGGGTATTGCCATTATCCCCAAACGTCAGGGGCTAAAAGCAACAAAGTCAAGCTACGTGACCATTGTAGGTCAAGCTGCGGACTCTGGGACTCCAGCTGACAGTCACTATGGAAACATTGCTGGTCTCCAGGCAGAGACCAAGCGGGCATGGCAACTCACAAAGAATCGTCTACAGCCTCTTGAACTTCTGCTCAGCGGTGACGTGTGCTGGTTTTGCTCACTCTCCATTCGCAAATCAAATCACATGGCCAACATCTTATATTTTGTGGGGAGGAGGAGAGAAAGGGGAAGTACAATCTTAACATGTGACTGAAAAGAAGAAAAAAACACCCCAGAATATTTGTGAAGAGTCCTAATGATTGTTACAGTTATGGTCCCAACAGTCCTGAGAGGAAGTGGGACTAAACTTTAAAGATGTCAAAATTATTTGTTCACAAGCCTGCCGGGGCCAAACTAGGATTTGAACCCAGGTAGCTGACTCTTACTTGTTTATTTTACTCCCGGTCTCTGGGGTTCAATCCTGCCCATTGTGATAAATGTGTGGCCATCACTGGGCTTTCAGTATGTATGGGGCAACTCCTCCCTCACCCTTGGTCCTTGGTCTCTTTAGTTAAAAAGGCATGTTGTCACATAACACCCGCAAGGACAGTGAAAATATTGCCAGAATCCCACTCACCCCAGCCCGAAAATCTATGCTGTCTGCATGGGGGGAGGGGTAATTTATTCATGTGACTTTCATCAGAGTCCTGAATGAGCCCATCAAGACTGCCCTGAGAACACTGGGCGCTAGGTTCACCGACTCCTCAAGATATCTTCAGGTCTGTTCCCCTAGAGCCAAGCAAACTACAAGATCCCTGTGATAGACCGGGTGGAAGGAAGTGGGGCTAATTCCAAAGGAAGGCATTTTTCGGAAGACATAGCAGGAGAAAACTCTGGGTTTTCTTGTTCTAGTGTGTAGCAGGCTTCATTTCTGCTAGGGTTGGTGATGATCTTCTACCCAACAGACCTCCAGTGTGGCCTTCTTGTTATTTCATTTGGCAAGATCCCATGTTAGAACCATCATCTGCTGTGAGATCATGGAGGCTGGCCAATGGTACAGTTTGGGGGCATGTCAAGGTTTTTAGGAACCTGAGCAATAATCTGGCCCAATTCTATGTTTGGACAAATGAGAAGACAGTGACTCAGTGTTCCATAAGTGGCCAGTGTCAGAAAAAATCCCAGGGCCCTTGCCTGCCAGTTATGTTCTCCTCTCTACTTCTCTCTCTCTCTCTGGGATGATTTGCTAAACTTCCTTCCTCAACGTCCAGAGGGGAAGATCCCCTCTGTTTACTTGTCAAGTTCCCTCTCCCTCAGGTCCTATTTCTTACTCCTTTTTTCTACTCAAAAGAGAAATGTGTTGTGGTTTCTAGAGGAGGAATCAAGATCTGAGCTTTTCCAAACTTGGCAAGAGCCCCTGGCAAGGTTTCCTCTGGGCTGTCTCGGGGACATCCGCAGCTGGAGAACAACCAGTCTCTCCCAAGGGCTGGGAAAATGCCACGTGAGTCCTCTCTCGTGGCCCACCATGGGTTATAAGCAGCAAAAGTATCCCTGCCCTGGAAAGTCGTGTGACCCAGACAACTTGCCTTTGAGCCCTCGGAACACGTGGGAATTCAGCAGCCTCCTTACCTGGCTCCTACGGCTGTCCCCAACTTGCCAAGGCTGGCCCATATCTACTCTATCCCTTATATTACCCCAGGCTTAGCACAGAATGCTGTGTTTCATCCATATTTATTGAACTGAATGGTATGAGTTGAACTGCAGATGAGACAATGGAAACTCCATGAGTCCAAGTACCTCGCTCAAAGTTGCACGGCTGGTGAGAATGAGCTTGAATTCAGAATTCGAATCCATCTGCCTGACTTCGCTGCATTATACGAATCACACATTCCAAGCTGAATTTATGAAAATGAAGCTAGTATGAGGGACGTTTCCCATGAGCTATACTGCTGTTCAAGGGACAGCACCTGTAGTGGCCTGGGGGGTCAGGGGAGCTCCTTTCTCATCCACATATTGCAACCGTGTAGAATATTTAAGAAGGCAATGAGGTTTGCCTGACTGCTCTGTCGTAGCCCAAATTCTTCGCAGTACTCTTGTCATAAGGTCGTGAGGAGGGCCAGGTCCGGTAGAGGTCAGTCACCCCTGACTACACTGCCTCCTAACCTTGCGTTTTGGTGACTTACCCAATCTGCTGTGTGCTCAGCCCCTAGTGCCCTTTCTCAGATGGTTTTTTTGCGTGCACAGAATGTATGTAATCTGAAGAACTAAACTTGTCAGGAAAGGCGGCCCAAATTAGCTTCTTATAGCCCAGTGCTTGACCGATTGCTGAACTCAGAAGAGGTTCCCAAGCACCAGTTTAAACAAAAAATTAAAATAACAAAAATCCTCCAAACCCAAAAAATAGATAAACAAAGAATGTGCACTTCTCCAATTCTTGATTTCATCAGAGATTTGGGTGAAGATAAAGTTGAAATGTTGCCATAACTCTTTGTGTATGATTTTATAGCCCAAATATATTCATTGAATTTGGTGCAACTTGGAAAAGTGCACTGGACATTTGTAGGCTACCCTGTAACTCCAGGTTTTTTGAAAACCTGTTTCTGGGCATATACTCCCTAGAAACATCCTTACAGCTGTGGACGAGTTTCCTTGCAGCTTTATTCCAGGCAACATTTTTTCTTCCCCAAAGAGGCCGACAACAACGCTTCTTTCTCTTCTGTGGTGCATTGAGAAAATGAAGGCATTATTAACCAGAGGGCATTTTAAAAAAATGGAATTAATATTGTCATGCTCTTTCCATTTGCATCATGGACGGATTAACATTGAATATTTCTATCACGTCAGATTTTGCTTATTTCCCCTTTCAGGTACAAGTTCCTTAGAAAACAAGATAGGTATATTAATATTTTTCCTGGCAAAGGAGGAATTCACACAAAATTGCGTACATGTGTGACCCTTACTTCTCTCCTAGGCTGTTTTCTCATGTCGCGGATAGTATACAACAAACATGAACTTCCTTTATGTTTAAAGGGAACTAGAGACATTGACCGGTGTTCACTCTGACGAGGGTGGTTTTATTTTATTTTCTTTTTCTGGTGACTATTTAATCACAACAAAATTTAACAATGTGTAACAGTGAAATGACCATAGTCTTCAAAGGAGATTTAGGTACAAAAAGGATGAGAAATGGCAACTCCTAAATTTATAGTATCTGGGATCTGTAGAAACCAGTAGGCAGTCGGGCATGTACAAGTCTCTATATCAAAAGGACAGCAACAGGAGGGGAAGTTCTTATAAGAATTCTAATAGCTGATCCAGCAATTGCACTACTAAGTATTTACCCCAAGGATATGAAAATACCAATTTGAAAGGATACATGCACCCTGATGTTTATAGCAGCCTTATCTACAACAGTCAAATTATGGAAGGAGCCCAAATATCCATTGACTGATGACTGGATAAAGAAGTTGTGGTATATATATATATATACACAATGGAATATTACTCAACCATAAAAAGAATGAAATCTTGCTACTGGCAACAATGTGGATAGAACTAGAGGGTATTATGCTAAGCAAAATAAGTTAGAGAAAGAAAATTCTGTATGATTCACTCATATGTGGAATTTAAGAAACAAAGCAAATGATCATAGGGGAAAAAAAGACAGAGAAAAACCAAGAAACAGACTCATAACTATAGAGAACAAACTGATGGTTATCAGTGGGGAGGTGGGTGGATGGATGAAATAGGTGATGGGGATTAAGGAGGACACTTGTGATGAGCACCGAGTGTTGTATGTGTTGAATCACTAAATTGTGCATCTGAAACTAATATTACACTGTATGTTAACTAACTGGAATTTAAATTATAAAAAAAAAAGAATTCTTATAGCCAAAGGTACAAAGAGCAACAAACACATCTTTCAGTGTGGATTTATGGTTGGAATCCAGTTTCTTAGAGTTGAAAGGTAGTTATTACTGAGACTCACACCAGTTGTATCTGACAGTTAAACCCACCAAATCATATCCAGGAACAGTTCAATAAACACTATGATAAAGTGTTCACAGAGACCACTTTTTCTTTCCATATACTTTTTAAAAATTTTTTTGAGAGTGAGAGCGCACCTGCAAGAGTTTGGGGGGAGGGGCAGAGAAAGAATCCTGAGCAGGTTCCATGCCCAGTGCAGAGCCCAATGTGGGGTTTGATTTCATGACCCTGAGATCATGATCTGAGCCAAAATCAAGAGTCAGATGCTCAACTGACTGAGCCACCCAGGCACCCCTCCATATACTTTTTTTTTTTTTTAATATAAAGGGATTTCAATAGGAATTCTAAAACAGTTCCATTGTAGTTGGGTTCTGACGAGGTAAGACTTGGACAGAGAGGGCCCATAAGATAAATCTCCCATCCCCTTTTTTTGTCAGTGAACAGGAGCAACTTTTCTACCTTAGCCTTTTCTTTTTAATCTTTCATTTAGAAAGCTATTTCCCTGCTGCTGCTTTTCTCTCTTCTTTGTCTCTGAGATTAAGATCAAAGGCACAGTTCAGGTCACCCATCCTCACTCAACCAGGCTACGATTCTGATTTGAGTGTAAATATTCATTAGCTTCTACCACATTTGATGGCTCATTAATTGTATTACTCTGAGAACTCATGTCACCTTGCATACTTAATAATAATTCAGACTTTTAAATTTTGTTCCTCTCATCTGTTCAGATAAATAAGGTCTCTCCAAACTCACTCTTCATCTCTGTCATAAAATGCAGTTGAATTCATCATTAAATAGTAGGAGAAGGAGCAGAGAGCCTGTCTCATGCATGCGAGGACTCCCTGCAGTGCTTTGCCCAGTTTGTATGTAGTCATACTCTGTAAGTGTTCATTAAAGGAATGAACAGAGAACGAATAGAAGTCGAGAGACTTAGTTTTGGGTCCTCTTTGAGTCTCACTTGCTGTGTGGCCTTGGACAAACCACTTGACATCTCCAACTTCCATTTTTTTCACCTGTAAATAAGTGAGGGATCAGATGGCCCCCTGTTTGTTTTTAATAGTTAGATTAGATCTCACCCACTTACTTTCGAGGTATACCCAAAATAGCAATTACTTTATTAACACAGGGCTTATAAATCTTTCCTAAATCAACAGTGAAATCCCTAAGGATGATTAGTGTTTTGTTTTCTTTTTAATTGCTTCACCTATTATCTTTAAACTAGGACAAATAAGATTTAAAGAGAAAAAGTAAAAAGATTTTCCAGTTCCAGCAAGAGGGGAACTTGTCTTTTCTGAGAGATGTTTACCAAACCTTAACATTTTGGGGAAAAAGAAAAAATTCCAAAAGACCATTAGCGTTCCATTCCCTCCCTGCAGAATATATCTCTACATATCACATTGTATTGAAATGGTCTTTTTTCACTCTTACATTTCATTCACTATTGGCAAACTGCTTGAGAGCATTCACCAGGTCTTTCCAATTATTTTTGTATCTCCAGTACCTAGAGTAGTGGCACATACTAGGTGCTCAATAATGTTAAACTAGGGCACCTGGGTGGCTCAGTTGGTTAAGCAACTGCCTTCGGCTCAGGTTATGATCCTGGAGTCCCGGGATCGAGTCCCACATCGGGCTTCCTGCTCAGCAGGGAGACTGCTTCTCCCTCTGACCCTAACCCCTCTCATGTGCTCTCTCTCATTCTCTCTCTCTCAAATAAATAAATAAAATCTTTTAAAAAATAATGTTAAACTACACTGTTAAAATGGAAATTCAGATAACTGAACGAGTGGTGGGGCAAGATTATGAGAGTATCTACTGATTCCAAATGTGATAGTTTTCCTAATATAGAAACTGATTACATTAAACCATTGAAAACCTTTAATTTTATTTATTTATTTTTTTAAGTAATCTCTACACCCAGTGTGGGGCTCGAATTCACAACCCTGAGATCAAGAGGCGCATGTTCCCCTGGGCCAGCTGAGTGCCCCCATAACCTTTAACATCTTAGTAAGAATTAGATATCAGATGGTGGCACCAATTTTGAGGACCCCAAATTGTGTCATTTTCATGGGTTTGAGATGTGCAAGTTATAGGCTGCTGCCAGCATAGGTCTGGGTAGCCAGGAGTGAGTATGGAGATTCTCTGTCTCAAGGAGCACATTTAAATAAAATAAGGGAGAGAGAGAGCGAGATTTAGAAGTTAACACTTCTGATTCCCTCTTTAAAATAACTCTGCTTAAGTAAGGAGCAGATGGCCCAAAAGATAATTTCATCCCTAGATAGAAGCTGGGATAGATGGACCTATGTGGAAACATTTTCTACGTCATATTTTTCTTACTCTACTTTGAAAGAAATAATGATGTAAAAAAAATCAAAGGAGTGAGAGATATTACATAATTTCATTTAGGAAATGGCCTGAAGCAATTTCATCTGAAGGAATAGGATTCATGTATGCAACTGATCCAGAAAAGTTGAAAACAGGGAAGTAAACAAAACTACTGAGTGCAAAAGCCAGGAATTGTGTGAATCAGGATTATTTACTTGATTTTATTTTTTTGTATCTGTGGTATGACTAATAAACTAAATCAAGTATTGAGTCTTGAATTCTGTAAAGGAAATAAGTGTATGGGTAAATACACCATGTTTTTTTTAGTATTTAAGTTAAAACTTCAATAACAGCTTTATGCTATGATTTTGGTGAATATTGCTTCAAATTCTTCTTCTTCTTACATATTGACACAAATTTTATATCTGACTTGTTGTATAATTTATTTAAAAAAATTTTTTTTAAAGATTTTATTTATTTATTTGTCAGAGAGAGAGAGCGAGCACAAGCAGGGGGAATGGCAAAGGGAGAAGCAGGCTCCCCGCTGAGCAAGGAGTCCGATGCGGGATTCGATACCAGGACCCAGGGATCATGACCTGAGCTGAAGGCAGATGCTTAACTGACTGAGCCACCCAGGCATCCCACTGATTTGTTGTATAATTCAAAAAGTAATTTTCTCCATAACTGCTTTCCAGTATTTGTGTAAAAACTATTGATAAAGGGTTTAGGAGGCTTTTTTCTTTCTCTTGTTAAGCATCTTTCTTTTACTTTGAACATTTAATGAGTAGAAAGAAAACCTTGCAACTTATTTCATAAAAATATTGGTTAAAATGCAAACTGAGGGTTGCTGGAGTTTTGGGGGGTGGGAGGGATGGGGTGGCTGGGTGATAGACATTGGAGAGGGTATGTGCTATGGTGAGCGCTGTGAATTGTGCAAGACTGTTGAATCACAGACTTGTACTTCTGAAACAAATATGTTAAAAAAAAGAAGATAGTAGGAAGGGAAAAATGAAGAGGGGGAAACTGGAGGGAGAGACAAACCATGAGAGACTATGGACTCTGAGAAACAAACTGAGGGTTCTAGAGGGGAGGGGGGTGGGGGGATGGGTCAGCCTGGTGATGGGTATTAAAGAGGGCACGTATTGAATGGAGCACTGGGTGTTATAAGCAAACAATGAATCATGGAACACTACATCCAAAACTAATGATGTAATGTATGGTGATTAATATAACATAATAAAATAAAAAAAGAAAAAATATAAATAATTGAAATAGTCTGGAAAGCCTTTTAAAATTTTTTCTTTTTACGAAGGGCAACAACTGGTTTTCTAGTTGCCAGCTCAATTTAGTCTATATAGTGATTTTTCTTCTTTGAAAAAGAAGCAATTTAAAACAGAGCTCTATTACAGCACAAAATGATTTATTGTCTTAACTCTGGTGTTCTGCTCTGTTTACCGCCTTCAGCCAGAATAGAATCACCAAGCACGTAGAAACTTGCAGGAAAAGGCAGAGCCCAAACAGAAGAGAAAGAAAGGAGGAATCCCCCTCTGTAGGCTCTGTCTTACATTGGAGTTACATTCTTTAAGCCACTGGATCATTTTGCTAAAAATTCCCCTAATAAGTCAACCAGAGAAAGACAGTTATCATATGGTTTCACTCATATGTGGAATATAAGAAACAGTGCAGAGGATCATAGGGGAAAGGAGGGAACACTGAATGGGAAGGAATTAGAGAGGGAGACAAACCATGAGAGACTCAACTATAGGAAACAAACTGAGGCTTGATGGAGGGGAAGTGGGTGGGGGTGATGGGCGTTAAGGAGGGCACGTGATGTGATGAGCCCTGGGTGTTATACCCAACTGATAAATTATTGAACACTACATCCGAAACTAATGATGTACTATACGTTGGCTAATTGAATTTAAATTAGATAAAAATTCCCATAGCCATACTGCAGTTAAGACATATCTCCTGATAAGAGAGCATTTCTTCTGACCTAATCATTCCAATTCAGAAGTTCATATTTAAAATATAATCTAAGGAAAACAAAAACCTGGAAGCATCGAGATGTTCATTGCAATATTATCTGGAACAACAAAGTGTGGAAGATAATTTAAAAATCCAACAGGAGGAGACCTGTCAAATAAATTATTCATGCTCTTTATTTGCACACACCCTAACAGTAGTGAGTCCTCACCCCGCAGTCTTTTTACACAGGTTCTTTCTGCTGCCTGCTGTGCCCTCACAGCTTCATACTCATCCATGTGTCCTTAAAAACCTAAAGAAGACATTCCCCAGTTTGGGCCTTCACTGATGGCCTTCAGTTAACCACCATCTTCTGGGTGATCTCCTTCAGTTGAACATATTTCTAACACTGAACTTCGTACACATTTGTGTATATGGTGGTCCATTCTTCCAGATGTTCAACGTCATTTCCATATCTCTCCTCAGCCCCTGAGCACAGTGCCTGGCTCCCAGTGGGTTCTGGGAGCAGACGTGTCAGAAGAAATAAATAGTAAAATATTCATGTAGGAAAGAGTATTATGTCACCTTTACATTGAAATTTCTGAACGGAAAGACATATGAAAATAGATGATAGATTATTATGTGACAATTAGAATATAAATTCAATATGCACATTTTGACTTTAATTTTTTAAAGTATACCTAAAGAAAGTGATATGTTAGGAGTTATTTATGTAAGTGGGGTCAGAGGTAGGATAATGAGTGACTAAAATAATTTTCTTTCAAAATGTCTTCAAATTATGCTCTCTCTCTGTAGCAAATATTGCCAATGGTGTCATCCATCCCCCTCGCCCTTCAACTTCAGGGCACACTGGCCCAACTTCCAACTGCCAGCCCCCGTATTTCCTTGTCTGAGGCTTTCTCTGAATCAGTTTTGTCAGTTGTGTGGCAGACTAACAGTGTCAAAGAATTAACACCCCTTTGGGAGTAGCCCTCAGGTGGTGGTTAGTGTAAAAATATCCCAGATCCTGTTCCACTGTGAAGTATGTGTTCCATTGGTGCCCAAACTTCCCCACAGAGATTTTGCAGTATTTACCCACAGAGGCAAATTGCCTGGTAAGTCATCCTTTATTTGTTTCCACACGTCTTCCTTGCTCCTCCACGATTTCCTACTGTCACCTCCAAAACATGTACTTGCACTTAAATCCTTATCTCAGGGTCCGTTTCCAAGAGAACCCAAATTAAGACACCCTCCAATAACAAAAATTAATAATTCTGTAGAGAAGTGATACTAAAATGTAAATATTATTGGGAAGGTTCTTTTCTTTTCTTTTTTTTTTTTTAAGATTTTATTTACTTATTTGACTGAGACATAGCAAGAGAGGGAACCCAAGCAGGGGGAGTGGGAGATGGAGAAGCAGGCTTCCCACGGAGCAGGGAGCCCGATGTGGGGCTCGATCCCAGGACCCTGAGACCATGACCAGAGCCGAAGGCAGACGCTTAACGACTGAGCCACCCAGGCGCCCCATATTGGGAAGGTTCTAACACCGTAATTTACTAAAGGTATTATCAAATTAATTAAAATTAGTGATGAAAACTGCCAGTTCCTCAAGGACTAGAACACAAAGCAAGCAATGTGCTAGTATGTGAGTGTAAGGAAAGTTCTGAATTTGAGTCATGAGCCCACATTGGATGTGGAGCCTACTCATTAAAAAATAAATAAATAAATAAAATAAAAAGGCTTAAAAACATGATTAGGAAATGGGCATTTTTAGTAAAAATCTAGATATATTGACTACTTGTGTAATGCTATATATATCCAGATATCTAGAAATATATTAATACATTTATATTGTTACATAAAGATATTTGATGGTTTTTTTTTATTTTATTATGTTATGGTCTTTTGATAGAAACTGGATAAAATATAGGCACTTCTCTGAAAGCATGCTTATTCATCACAGAAATCTGATTCAACATAGTGGAATAATATGAATTATGGTTTCAGCACATTCATCAAGACTGAATGTTTTGCAAGTATTAGGAATAACACCTCCCAAGGATGAAAAAGAAAGCTTGTATATACGAACTATGGGAACAAGATCCATTTTATAGAGTAGCTGGTGTCTTGTTAGTCTTTTATTTTTCTGTTTACTGAGGATACTGTATTACAGTAATATGGCCAGGGCAAGGCCAAAGACCCATGAGTACTTGAATCAAAGGACAAAGGAAAAATTATTTTGATTTGTTTTTGTTAGCTTTGAGCAACGAATTTATTCAAAAAACCAAAAACTAATAACACAAGAGTTATTTTTTTACCACCCATTCCAGAAATTCCTATAGGAACCTTTGCTTTTGCTTGATCTTTAGCCCAGTGCCCTAGAATTATCTGGGGCAACTGATAAAAACCAGGATTTCCAGATCCCACACAAAGGATTCTGATTCAGCAGGTCTGGAGTAGGGTTCAGGAATTTGCCTTTTTTACTGAGTTCCTCAAACAATTCTTATGTAGGTAAACCCCAAACCACACATTGAGAAACACTGCTCTGGCCTCTAGTCATTTTTTCCTCATTAAAAGAAAAAAATAGTGACTTTTTTCAACAAGGGATTCTTACACATACAGATATATATTATCAGAACAGATCTTACTGCACTGCAGACCTATCATACCAGTGTTAAGATTTTACCTGAATCCTCCTCACTTTACTAGAACAGAGATTCTGTGTAAGTAGCAGCTGCTTTCAGGAAGCATGATCAAAATAGAGACATATAAAAACAACAAACAAACAACTTTAAAGAAAGCAAACAAAAAATCCAGTGACCAAACTTATTTTGCAGTAACTTTATTTGTATTACTAAAACATCTTTTAATTAATTTTTTATTATTGAAGTGTAACTGACATACAATGTTATATTTTCCGTGTCCAACATATTGTTTCAACAATTCTATACATTACTCAACACTTACCATAATAAGCGTAGTCACCATCTGTCACTGTACAATGTTATTACAATATTATTGCCTATGTTCTCTATGCTGTACTTTCATCCCCGTGACTTATTTTATAACTGGGAGTTTGTACCATCCTCCCTCTCCCTTCCCTCAAGCAACCACCAGTTTTATTCCCTGTGTTTGTGAGTCTGTTTCTGTAGTAACTTTAATTGCCTATCGTTCACAGTAAATATCTTAATTCACTGCTCACTGGATATCTGGTTTCATAAAGGCCTGGGGAACACTGAAAAGTCTCTGCTGTCTCGTCTTAGAAACCCAGTGTCTCACCTTGGCTGGGTGTGTTAGAGATTAATGATGCCATATTGTGCCATGGAAATGTTTCATGATATAGTGGGTGGAAGATATTAGCCAAAAACCGGGAGTGGGCTTAGAGAGAAAAGACCATGATAACAACCTGCAATGTTGCAAGGAATTCTGTAGCCCAAACCCAGCTTTTTCGTTCTGGCCCTGGAAGCAACATCACTTTCACTCAATTCCCCTTCTCTTTACCCATAAGGTGGTATAATGAATTTTTTTTATGAAGTCATGAATGTTTCATATATAGGTATAGAGAAACTCTAAAACCATAAAGTGTTAAAGGTGAACGAATTTTAGTGGTCACCAAATTCAACCTCCTCATTTTATAAAACAGTATACGGAGGCCTAAATTAATTGACTTATGCAAGTCCACAAACAACACACAGCTAGTCATTATTTTATTCTAAAAAACAAAACAAAAAGAGAAAAGAAAAAGATTACTCCCCCCCCACCACACACAAATTATTTACTCTTTAGAGCTACTCTGATCCTCATCTCAGCATTCAAAGTGCCAGTGCTTTATTTTGATGTCCTAATTCTGGTATTTCTGATTTAAAAAGTATTTGTGTCCTATGTTTTTGTGGTTACGTAAGATAGGAATAAAATTATGAAGAGCTGGAAAAAAACAAAAAGCCTCAGATTATTGATAAAAAGGAAAGCCTGCAGTGTGAAGTTATGTCTCCCTCCTTCCTTCCCTCCAACCATTCCTTCCTTCCTCCCTTCCCCCCTTCTTCCATCAAACATGCTGGGAGTACAAAAATGATTATGGCATTTAAATTAAAAAGAATGATTATGGCAGTTTCTCCTGTTAAAAAGCTCACTATTTAGCCAGATTCAGAAAGTAACAAGTACTTGTAAAAATCGCAAGTACCATGATAAGATGTAATAAAAGGAACATCTTTGTTGTAAAATGAGTTGAAGTTGTTCAGACTAAGAAAAGCAGAGGGCTCAGTTTTGCTAGAGAGATGTGTTCTATGTAAAAGTCTATGGGTGAATGAGCCGGGCATGTTAGGGAATGGCTGAAGTGAAGTATAGGATAAATGACAGGAGATGGGGCTGGAAATATGGTGTAGGAGCAGACTAAGAAGAGCATTTTATGCCATTCTAGAGGAATTTGAACTTTGCCTTATATAGTCCCACACAGTCTAGTCCTGAAGACAATAGCTATACATGGCTATTGGCCACTTGAAATGTGGCTACCCCAAACTGAGACATGCTGTATGTATAAAACATACATTGGATTTTGAAAATTTAGCATGAAAAAAAAGAAAATTAGCCATCTCACTAATAACTTTTTATATGGCTTATATGTTCAAATGATAATATTAATATTATTAGACATTATATTTCTATTCCATTATATTTTTATTTCTATTTTCTATTTTTTATACTGTTGTAGAAACAATAGTAATGTACTCAAAATCATGGGTTTTTAAAACTTTACTGTTTTTAATTACTGAAGTACTTTAAACTACCAATATCATGATTCCAGGCCTAAATGATTTAGTCTGTATCTCTAAAAACTAACATTTTCTATGTAAACAAATAACAATATCAAATACTTAATAGTTAACAATAATTACTTAACATTGTCTATTATTCAGGCTATCTTAAAAATTTCCAATTGTCCCCCAAATGTCTTTATAGCTGGTTTGTCAAAACCAGAATGCAGTCTAGGACCATCATTACATCTGCAGGTCCCTGACCTCTTTTAATTTTAAATAGTTCCCTCTTTCCCTCTTATTTTTTTGTGTCACTAACTTGATAAATAGACCAGCCCAATTATTCATGTTCTACCTTCTCAGTTTGTCTGATTTGTTGTTGTTTAGCTTGTTACTCTGTATTTCCTATAATGTGTAAATTAGACCTTCAGGCTTGAGTAGATTCCAGGGAAACATTTCTTTCGCTCTGATATAAAACATATAATGTTGAGTTCCTCATATTTTATCTCATCAAGAGATAATACATATCAGATTTCATCACTGTTTGCAGTGCCAAGGTTGACCATTAGATTGTAGTGATGACAAATTTATTCCTCCAGTATGAAGTTGTGTTTTCAGTTGGTAACCAGGAAGCTTTTAACTAAAGGAATACTGCAATTATGTCTTCATTGTGGAGTAGTGTAGAGTATGGAGGAGGAAATAAAAGAAGAGAGAAAGTAGAAAGACTACTCGTAGTCTATTACTACAGTCTAGGAAAGAGAGAGAGGATGGTGATCTTACTTTGAACTGGGGATCATGCTAATTCCTTAGCACGTGTTACATTTATAAATCCTCACACAACCATATGGGATAAGTTTTCTTATCCCCAACGTCTGGTTAAAACTGAGCTTTACAGAGATTGAGCAGTGGCAGAGTGGTGATTAAAACGCAGCTCTGTCTGACATCAAAAATCCATATACTGGACCGCTCTCCTATGCTTACTGCAATAGTAATTTGGTTTGAGAGGCTTTAGTTTGAACATTTTTATTTTTTATCTTGTTTTTAATTTTTTCTAGAGAGAGAGAGAGAGAGTGTGCAAGCCTGGGGGGAGGGAGAGAGAGAACCTTAGCAGGCTCCACGCCCAGCATGAAGCCCCATGCAGGGCTTGAACTAATGACCCTGAGGTCATGACCTGAGCTGAAATCAAGAGTCCGACACTTAACTGACTGACGCACCCAGGTGCCCCTGAATGTTTCGAATGCTTTTAAAAATTTGGTGACCGGGACACCTGGGTGGCTCAGTCGGTTAAGCGTCTGCCTTTGGCTCAGGTCATGATCCCAGGGTCCTGGGATCGAGCCCCTCATTGGGATCCCTGCTCAGCAGGGAGCCTGTTTCTCCCTCTCCCTCTGCTGCTCCCCCTGCTTGTACACTCGCTCTCTGACAAATAAATGAATAAAATCTTAAAAAAAAAAATTTGGTGACCAACGAACTACTTGGGGTATGGAAGAAATAACTCTAAAATGTTTCTCTTGGACGATTAGGTGGTATGGCTGTTGAATTTGAAATGTCATTTGGATATGTCAACTGAAAATATAGGTCTGGAATTCAGAAGACAGATCAAAGAAAAAGTAGAGACGAGTAGAATTGTAGATTCAGGAGTTATCTGCATAGATATGTTAGCTTAGACTTGGGGAGTGTATAGAATCACCTAGTATATTTATACAGCCTTGAGACACCTTCACTTTTTATGTGTAAGCCATCTGAGATTAGCAAACCAATATCAAAAGGGAGACAACTGCATGAATTAAAAATGCCATTTTTGATTTTTATATTCCTGAAAAAGTTAAAAATATTATAAAGAATTATTAGTATAATTATTATTTCAGTATAAATTCTTTATGTTACTGTGTGGGAAGGTTAGAGTATTTCTAATGGAAGACATTTTCCCTGTGGTCGGTGGTTATCATGATCCTTATAACTAATTCAGTTCTGGTAGGCAGAAGTTTATTTATTTATAGAGTGAGACAGAGTCTTTTAAACTAGCCTGGTCATAGAAAACCTTGATATTATACTTACTATATTATGGAATAACCCATACTTTGAACAATCTTGAGGGAAAAACACCACAGTTGCCTCTCAGATTCTTAGTAGTCTAGAATTCTGAAAATTTGTTCTGCTCTATTTGAGGTTGAATACAAAATGGTATGTGGTGGTAAAATAATGAATTGTTTCGAATTCTTGACAAAAGCTAAAAGGTTATTTTTCTAGTCTTCTGAAATTATCTTTCTTTCTCTAGGGCAGTAGTAAGGATCTGTTTTTCATTTAATGGTCTTTCTCAAGGAACTTCTGAGAAATCGGGTAACTCCTTTCTCCTGAGGTAAGTAAAGTGTTAAAAGGGACATTCATCAAAATTCAAGATAAACAGGTATATTTGCTCCATATTTACAAAGTTATAGAAAGTTGAAATTTCTTTCTTAAGGAATTTTTGATTACCTTAAATGGCAATTACAAAAGGAAAAAAAAACCGCAATATTTTGGAACAGGGGTCAGATAAAACCAGGTTTAAATAAATTTCACGTAAAGTCTTTAAGAGGGAAAAGTAGTCATAAAAAATGCATTCTGAGGACTGTGTGTGGAAGATGAGGAAAGGCAGTCCCTCCTCTATTCTCTGTCTTCCTGAAATGAGTGGTCAGATTGGCTGGCTTTTCCTGTACAACTGAAGTGTCTTCAAGACATGGGATGACCTCAGTGAGGCTGCTCCTTCTCAGTTTCCAGGACGCACAGGATGCACTAATCACAAAAGGGGAAATTTGTTATTCTTACAGTAAGAAAACTGCAGTGATGGGACAGTTCAATTAGCCCTATGAATAGATGTCACAATCTTTAATTTTAACTTCGATAAAGCTATGCAACACTTGTTGGTGCAACCACATATTTTATTGCAGCTTACTCATGAGAATAGTTTCCATATTTTATTGTATAAACATTACCGTAAACCTTATTAGTCTTAGCACTCTTACCTTCTGCTCAGTGTTTATGCTAATAAACCATTGCTAAAGAGATGAATGCCTCCAATGGATCAACTGTTGATTAGTAAATATGATAACTTCAGCATTCTGCCAGCTACATTTAACCCAACACCCTTATTTTATAGATGATAAAACTGGAACTCTAGAGACTAGAGTTTTATCCAAAGTCACACAGATATTTAGAGCCAGACTTAGCCTAGAACCCAGACATCTGACCTGAAGCTCTTCCCATTGCCTTCATACTTAGATGGGGTCAATTTTCTGACAGATTAGTTCTTTAGTGATGATGGAGGTTACTCTACTGAGATGGCGAGTTGTTTTCATCTTACATATTACTAACAGTAAGATTGGATCAACTTCCTAGAATCAGTTGTATTATATCCATCTGGATGCATTGTTTGTGGTCATTTTTAAAAAAAAATGGTGGGTGGTTTAGAGGCATTTTATTTTCCTGGGGCATTGGAGATATGTGAAACTAACAACATGTAGTGGAAAGAAACTTGGATTATAGTTCTGTCTTAATCATCGACCCTGTTAAAGTCACTTAACTTCATGGCATCTCAGTTTTTCAAGCTGTAAAATAAAGACCATAGTACCTACTTATATAACAAAGGTGGGGAATTTTCAAAAAGATCCTCTAAACTTGTGGTAGCATGTTTAGGTTGACCAAATGATAAGCCTGTAGAGAGAGCTTCGTATCATTTGCTTTGGGAGTTTCTTACTGGCAAGCTGGCTCCTATACCATTGAAGACTCTGAAGGCGTGGTGATAAAAATGAACATCCTATTTATTTTGTAATGCGCTTGGGATGAAACACACCAGTGTGAGTCTTAAAGAGCACTGACTGCTGCTAATTAACATTATGCCACATTTTATAACATCCTAAGGAAGGTTGGACAGAGCTGACTCATTCCCATTGCACATGGTGTACTCATTGAGCAAACAAGAACACAGTGGACTCCTGAAAGTTGGGATGTGAACATTTTCTATTAATTTCGAGGAACTTGTATGTTGTGTGCACAGCTGTGCTGTCCTGTTCCTCATGCAGGAGGCAGAAATGACTTTCCGGTCCCTCAGTAATAGTGGTAAGAAAAATAGCTATAATTTATCCATCTCTTATTTTATGTCAGTCACTGTGCAACAGTTATACATGTATTATTTCTAATTCCCAAAGTAAACCCATGAGGGGTATTCTTATATTTGTTTTACTGAATAATGTTTTTATAGAAAGAAAATAAAATATAATTTGAATGTCTTTGTTTCCATTTCTACTACAGCAGGTATGCTTGTTTCTCATTTTTCCTTATGACTCTTGGCAAAGCAGAGACAAGCATTATTAATTCCCATCAGCAGATAAACTAAGGCAAGATGGAGTTAAATACCTTGCTCGAATATTAGCATCAGATCTATGACTGGGGCCTTAATTTCACCTCGGGCTCTGTTTTCATTAGACCACTGGTTTTCCAAATTAACACATTCAACAGTTGAACGCTGGCTATGTACTCGAATCTAGGGGGAGAATACATACGCAGCTCCTGCCCTATTTGAATGGGGGTGAGTCCAAATCAGAACCCTCTGAACAGGCCTACCTTTGGAGCTCCGATGGCTTCATCTTTTCCCTTCCCTCTTCCTCACACTATGGTTAGGCCCCTTGACACGGGTGTCAATAGTTAAAATTAACTCATCATCACTACCATTTGTCGAGCACTGTTTGGAAGGGTGAAAAGCGCTCTACCTGTATCATCTTACTTAATCTCTTCAGCGCCCTGGGAGGAAGGAAGATTCTAGTTTTTGTTTTTTGTTTTTGTTTTCTTGGCCAGGGAAGAGACACAAGAGGATGCCAAGCGAACGAGAGGCAGAGGTTGAGCCTCAAGGCTGCTCTAAAATCAGCTGTTCTGTCCCTCGTCCCACACGGCTTCTTGGTGAATGGACCTCAGTTTCTTGTAAGTAGCGACGGGTGAATCCACTTTCTGTCTTGCTCTACCTTCTGCAGGCTACAAGGGCAAGGAGAGCTGAGGTGCGCAGGCCGTTTGGAGAAGGGAAAAACCCAGGTCCTCTGGTTACTCTGGGATTATGGCAGGAAAGTTATAAAAAGGCTTGGAAGTAGCAGGCTCGAGCTGTGGGCTCTGTGAATGGGGAGGTTTGACTTTTGAGGCCACTCTATGAAGTAGCTTAGTTGTGATACTGAGAATTCAAACACCAAACTTGGACTATGTGGCAAATAGGGAAAAGAAATGTTAAGGAAACTCTTGGAGGGATTACTGGAGGAAAAGTTCCAAAGCGTTTAGCTAGGATCATCTCTAGTGTTCCGGTGTTGTTCTTTTTCTGTTTTTTAAAGTAGTCTCTTACAGTCTTTTTTTCTTTTCTAAGATTTGTTTATTTATTTTAGAGAGGGAGGGAGAGCACCAGGATGGAGAGGGACAGAGAAAGAGGGAGAAACTTTTTTTTTTTAAAGATTTTTGTTTATTCATTAGAGAGAGAGAGAGCACAAGTGGGGTTGGGGGTGGGAGGCAGGGGTGGAGGGGCAGAGGGAGAAGTAGGCTCCTCGCTAAGCAGGGAGCCTGATGCGGGGCTCGATCCCAGGACCCCGGGATCCTGATCTGAGCTGCAGGCAGACGCTTAACTGACTGAGCCCCCTAGTCACCCCCAGTCTATTTTTGTAGCGAACTAAACTCTATTCCTGACCGACTTTAGCCTCGTCTATGTGGTGTGATTTCTTTCACATAATTTCCTGCTCCTCTCTCGTCTTTAATCCTAAATCCCCAGCTCTACACTGAGCCCTGTTTCTGAGGCAAAGGATCTTGGCACTGCATGCTGAGTGGTGCTTTGCATGCAAGAGCTTCAAAAATATGTGAATAGTGAGTAAAAATAAGGATAAAAAAAGATTTTTTTTGGCACAGTCATTATTTTCAGCTTGGTAGGATAAATTGCTTCACCTTGCTGATTTACAGAACTCCAGGTAAATTCTAGAGTGCTCCATCAATCCTATCTTATTACACAAATAACTCTCTCTCTGCTTTGTGTCCAGAACAACTGATATCAATCAGCTCCTTATTTCTAGCAAGTAGCTCATTTTCTTGATACATTGATCTAACTTGCCTATTGAATCACTAATAATCAGTTTCTGATCCCTGCTTCTCCACTTCAGTAATAACTTAACAGATAGTACTTTGTTTCAAAGTCTGTTAGAATATCAGAAGAATGCTTCATTGTTAATGACTGAACCCAAGTGATAAAATAAAATTTAATTATATAATTAACTCTTGGCAGAAAAGTATACAATTTAGTTTTACCCTTACTCTAATCATACCAGTTCTATGTATTTTAAATAGGTAAACAATCATTTATAGGGTTTATGTATTTGATATTATACTAGCCACTTGAAACATACTTAATGGGCTACTATAATTTTGTCCTAAAATTCATTTAAAATTTTGAGTCTTACACTTTGTTTTATTAATTTATGTATTAAAAATGTATTAAATGAATGCTATTTGTCAATCTCGGACTACATTATTTAGAGGCTTAAAATACAGTTAGTATCAGGCTCCAGGGAAATATGATATAAAATTGTATAGTTCACTGTTTATGGATTACCTTGGTTATTTTATCACTCAATATACAAGGCAATATTGAACATGTTTGTGTGCCTTATAAATGTTTAAAGGTCACGTGGGCTGTTGATAAATGACTACCTTCTGGTTCACTCTTTATTGGTAAGCTATTCAGAAAAAAATTACTATATTTGAAAACAAAATTAATGGTATACTTTTCTAAGGCTTGGATCAGGAAAGTGGAAAAGTGCTCAGGAAAAAAACTAAAGCTAAAACCAGAAATTTCTCAGTACTTAAACTTTCTTTTACTGTTTAATATAGTTGAGTTCCTTTAATAATTTTAAATGAAGCAACTTCATGTACAAATTAACCAAACCTAGTGATTAGTTGTTTAAGCTGAAGTTTTCTCACACCCTTAAATTCCCCTTAGCTTCCCTAACTTCCCCTTAACTATTATAAGAGTTTAAATGACTTTCAAAAGATTTAAAAAGGGGGCACCTGGGTGGCTCAGTCGTTAGGCATCTGCCTTCAGCTGGGGTTGTGGTCCCAGGGTCCTGGGATCGAGCCCCACATCAGGCTCCCTGCTCAGCGGGAAGCCTGCTTCTCCCTCTCCCACTCCCCCTGCTTGGGTTCCCTCTCTCGCTGTGTCTCTGTCAAATAAATAAATAAAATCTTGAAAAAAAGATTTAAAAAGCCCTGAAGTCCAACCATATCCCAGCTTCGTTGGATTAGGTTCGAGGCTGTGGTATCCCCACTCCCATCCCCTAGTGGGTCCCATGTGCAGACAAGAGTGAGAACTGGTGGTAGAAACACCCTCTCTTAGTTCTCAGGGGAGAGAATTTTCAGGCATCTTCTGAGATTCTCCCCTGCTCTGCTGTCTTTCACAACCAATTCCCTTGAAGAGCCATTATAGTCTAAAGTCAATTTAGTCCATTTGCCTTAGGATATCCATGAATGTATATGCTTGTTATTTCTGAAAAAAAAAAAAAAAAATCTTGTTCTATTCTGTTGCTTTAGCTTGGGTTTTTGTGTTCTCTTTTTTGTGGTCTCTACTCCATAAATGACAATTTACTTCTTAGAGCAACCATAATTCTAAAATGTGTGCAGGAACCTATGATTTAGTAATATTTCATGAAAGCTACAAATTCCACATTAACAATATTATCTTAAGCTCAAACTATATATGAGATAAATTTTAACATCCTGGTTCATAGCTCCATAAATTTATAATCTCTCACCTCTTCAACAGCAAAAGGCTATTTGATTATAAATTTCAAAATTCTCCTACATTTTCCAGGATTATGGAAAATCAAGTTTATTTGACAGGTATGCATCATAGTGTAGACTTTAACTGTAATTGTATTAGTTTACACTTCTTACAAAGACAGTTTGAATGGATTAATTACTAAATGACACCAGGCTTGTAAACTTTTATATTATGACACTTTGAGTTGGAGCTCCCCATTAAGCTCAGTTCAGAACCACTTTATGCTAAACTGAACTGTTAAAGAAAGCAACGTTGGGTAATAAACCATTTAGATACAAGTTTTAACATAAGAAACTTAGCCAGGTTGATTTGCTTGGTGTGGCTTGGCATTTGTCTTAATCTCTCAAGGTTTCTTTCCGCCCCCTCTAGTTTTCTTTTTTTTTTTTTCTGTTTTAATTTAACATTATATCTTGAGCATTTTCTCATGTTTTTATTTTTTTGTTATGTTAATCACCATACATTACATCATTAGTTTTTGATGCAGTGTTCCATGATTCATTGTTTGTGCATAACACCCAGTGATCCACGCAGAACGTGCCCTCTTTAATACCCATCACCAGGCTAACGCATCCCCCCACCCCCCTCCCCCTCTCCCCCCTCCCCCTCTCCCCCCTCGAGTTTTCAGTCAGAAGTCTCTGATCATTGCTCCTATTCCAACCTCCATGATTTTCTTCTTTAAATCTTCTTTCCACAAGTTGCTTGTTCAGGTAACAAGTCATCAACTTCCACTTACATCATCATTTCTACCTGTGTCAGCCCTCCATAAACCCCTTCTTTGCATTTACTTTTGTGATGTATTCATTCTTTATAAACTACCTTTGCTTATTTGGGGATAGAAATGGTGCTAGTGTGGTCTGATGAGACTCTGATGGAGCAGAAAGACAGGCAGAGTCCTCACTGGCTGCTCTGGAACTTGTCCTCTACTTTGAAGGTCAAAGACATACTCCTGATGGCATCCAGGTCTAAATAGATCCTGCGAGACTGGGTAGAAACAACTAAAATCCAAGCGAGACTTAGGTAGACACCAGACTGTCAATTTAATAATTTTCTGTAAGAAATAACTGTTAGGACAACGGAGAAACTACAACCTGTGTGGTCAGGTTGTGCTCTTGCTGCAGTCAGCCTACGTGGGAAACAATCAGCGAGTTTCTTTGAGGAGGTTAAAATCGAAATACAAACAATTTGCATCAGTTTAGGAAAACCTCTTCTATAATAGAGTCAAGAAAATAAATGCTAGGTTAAGTAATATAAATGAGTCAAGTCATCCAGGATGGGGATCTAAAAATTAGAGAAGGCAGGCATGGCTAGATTTTGCTCACCCTGATCCATGGGATTATTGCCCCCCTTTCTCCCAGAGCACTGATTTCCCAATAAAAGCCAGAAATCTGAATTTTTAAAGAATCATCCGTTTGTGGCTAAATCTGTCTCGATTTGAACATCAAAACAAGTAACAATAGCAAAAAATTATAATCCATTGTATATATATATCATGATCTATTGTATGAGTTACTAGTGATGGATAAACAAAATCACAGGGAAAGGTCTTCCTAAACCAACTGATAAATGATGATGGAATGATGGAATAATTAATACTACTTATTAATTATAAAAGGAAAAACAAGAACTTTACAGTGGAGAAACCTAGCAGAAAATACCTTAACACAGTGATTAAAGTTAATGTTGCGGGTAACAGGGCAAATTGACATGAGTGCCTCCTGATATAATCACTAAGAAGATAAAAATATCACTGTGCTGTTCCTGACAAAAATGCATAAAGTTAATCTAATCATAAGGGAACATCAGACTAACCCAAACTGAGGTGCATTTCATTAAATAAGTAATGTATTCTACTTAAATGTCATTGTTGTGAAAGACTGAGGATCAGTTCCAGATAAAAGGAGGCTAAAGAGACATGGCAACCGAATCAATGCTTGATCCGTGATTTTTGTGGTTGTTATACAGGACTTTACTAGGATGGGATAATTGGTAAAATCTGAATAAGGTCTATAAAATAGGTGATAATATTGAACCAATGTTAATTTCCTGATTTCAAGAATTGTACCATGGCTAGATAAGAACTACACACTCAAGTTTTTAGGGGTAAATGGGCATTATGTCTGCAACTTATAATCAAATAATTCATAAAAAAAAATTCACAGGGAGACACAAAGAGGGGGTGGAGAGAAAGAGAGAGAGAGAGGATAAAGCAAACAGAATCCTCACATAACATGTGGGTAAAAGTATACAGGAATTCTTTGTAATATTTTTATGGCTTTTTGGTCAGTCTGACGTTATAGCAAAACATAAATTTAAAAGAAGTCACCAGTTTGAATCGATGCTCTGTCCAGAGAGTTTGCAGCTGGAAGCCGAAGCCTTGAATTTCTTTGGAGGAACGTCTGCAGAGTGTGGCAGGATGCACAAGGATTCAATATCTCTATCTTCTCCTTTCTTGTTCTTTTCTTTAGATTGACAGGCTCAGTTATCAATGCCACAGTTGTCGGTACTGAGAGAGTCCCAGACAGGTCTACACCTTGTCCGTGTAATTAGAGGAGAATCTTCAGCCTCCTGATTACACGTTATCATTTAGGAGTGTGGCTGCTACCTTTGGTGAAAACTTCCGCTTCTAAGCGTTAATTAACTTCACGGGGTAAATGTTTTCAGAGGGCAATCCCTCATTTCAAGTTTTGGGGTATAATTTATAAAAATTCACCATATCTTTACTCTCCCTTCCTCCAGGTGGCCTGAATACGTAGCAGCCCCAGCCCTAATTAAGCTGATTTAATATCTGAGACTCAGAGTTCCCTCCAGGTCTAAATCTTTTTTTTTATTTCCAGATCTCTTTGTTCTGGGTCTAGTTCTGGGCACATGCAAGGCTTCTCCTTCAATAGCATTTATTATAGTCACGTTACCCTAAAAGTGAATGCTTTCAGTGAACAAACGAGTACAATTTAGCGAGTGCTCTTGAATTATAATGAACATTTCCATTTTAATGAGATTTGATTAAAGTGCAGCGGTCTCCATAAATTATCTAAAATGACACAGTACTTGTATTAGAGATTCAGTCATGCCTATGTTAGGGATCAACAGAGGAGAGCTTATTTCCACCCTCATTTCTCTTCCATAAAAGGGAAGAATGGCTGGATCAGCCACTTTAATAGCAGAGGAAGTAGCAAATTGATTTTTTGACAGGATTGCTGCAGAGAATGATGGGGAGTGGGTGGACCGGACTGAGCAAAATGAGAAATGAGAGATAGTAGACCAGGATGAGCCCTGCGAGGGAGGGCTGGGTGTAAACTGGAAGACGAAAATGCCGTTCCTGACATTGTTTAGAGGGAGGGAAACCATATTTATGTGGATTTGCAAGCAGAATCTGGTTGAGCAGTTAGAATTTTTTAATTTAAAGCTTTTCTGTGACTGTGATAGAAACCACTCTGGAAAACAGTGTGGCATCGTGAGATGCCATCTCTCGGGACTCGATAAGGAGGATTATCATCATTTCTTGATTAGAAAGGGTAGAGAAGGTGGGTGGCAAAGAGAAGGGATGAAAACAGGTGAAGACCAAAGCTTTGATGGCTTGGCAAGAACAGTGCGGTCCAGGCAAGAACAACAGTACAGAAAGGAGAGAATGAAGACAGAAAGCACAAGGCAGGGAAGATGCGCTCTGTGACTGGTCTTTTGGAAAAGTTGTCTGACACAGTTTCTCAGTTTGATATGAGCAACAGTCACTGGTATGAAGTTTAACGCCCAGAATCGTCAAATACTCAGATTTTGAATGATTCCCATGACATAGCTAAGAAAAAGAGAACCAAATGGAACAGATTCTACTCCCACTCCCGGGAGGGGAGGAAATCTGCCTGCTTGACGTTTTGCTCAGAATGAGGAAAGCCATTTTTCTTCTTTCTGTCCTTTGTTAAAACATCTGAGCCATGATCCTGTTAGGAGGGAGCTATAGGCAGGATGTCCCTAGCAAGGTGGGGGCAGAGTTGTGGCCACTTTTGCTCTGGGAAAAAGTGATTCTCCAGGTTTGGCAGCAACCATGCTCAGCAGCTGAAAGGAGTTTTTATTTTATTTTATTTTATTTTATTTTTAATTTTTTTTTTTTATTTATTTGGCAGAGAGAGACACGGTGAGAGAGGGAACACAAGCAGGGGGAGTGGGAGAGGGAGAAGCAGGCTTCTCCAGGACCCCGGGATCATGACCTGAGCTGAAGGCAGATGCTTAACCGACTGAGCCACCCAGGCGCCCCTTTGGCTTTGTTTTTAATCAGCAAATTTCTTTGTCTTCTTCCCCCTCATCACATTAACAAACCAGCCCACACTTGCATCTGTTTTCTACTGCTCCTTTTAATGAAGAGGTGGTGTCCCTCTTAAGTGAATGGCTATTGTCTCCATTTGGAGTATGGCCCCCATTTCCCCTCATTTTCTCTAGGACTTCTCACACTTTTCTCCTTTGAGTATTATCTACAATACTCCTCTCTACAGGATTTCTATCAGCATACTAATAGGCTTTCATATCACTTGTTAAATTAATTAATCTTTTTCTCTTCCCTTTTCTTCTCTGCCTCTCCTACTCCATGATACTCCTCCTAGGTAATTTCATCCATACCTGTAACTTTAAATATCATCTTCACACCGTTGACTCCCCAGTTTATGTCTATAGCCCAGAGTTCTCCACTGGACCCCAACATTCAAGAGTCTAATATTTCTAGCAGAATTTATCCAAAAGATAATTCTTGATTCTTCCCAAACCTGTCCCCTGCCCTAGCCCTTAATTAAGTTTCCCCATCTCAGTAAGTGGAAACTCAGTAAGTCTCACCATCTACCCAGCTGCTCAAGCCAAAGACCCAGGATTCATCCCTCTTTCTTCTCATTCCATCCATTTTATCACTAAATCCTATAAATTCCATCTCCAAGCTATTTCTCAGATCCTGCTACTTTTCTCCATGTCCATTCTTCACCATTCTCTCTCTTCTGGGTTACTACTACCCAGTCTGCCAGCTGGTCTCCCTGCTTCCACGACTGCACATTTCTCATTCATCTCATCAGTATTTCTCATTCATCTGCTACACTGCACGAGAGTTGTGCTTAAATATAAATCTCGTATGTCCTCTCCTGCTTAAAAAGTTTCAGTGACCTCTCAAACTTAGAATGCAATTTAAACTCCTCTTTTGGGCCTTCAGGACCCTGCATAACCAGTGATTCAGAGCCCGCCCGAGTCCCTCAATTCATCTCAAATTACTCTTACATTCTTCCATTATGCTCCAGCCACATTGGTTTTATTTTGGTTCCCTGAGCATGCAAAAACTCTTTCCTGCCTCAGGGTCTTTGCACTTGTTATTCTTCCCTCAACCTAGAAGTTTCTCTGCACCCTCATCCAGTATTTCTTATCCCCGAGGTCTCAGCTGAAATGTTACTTCCTTGGTGAGCAGCTTTTCCTGACAACTCCTTTTTACATATTTCCCCAACCGCATTACTCCATTATTCTCTGATTTAGTACCCAGTCGTTTTCTTGTAGTGGGCACATTGCAATTCATTTCTTATTATTTTTTCGTGCTTCACGTAATTTTTGTCTAGCTCAGTAATGCAGATGTAAAGGATCATCCAGTATATTATGGGGGCAGGGAACGTGTAGGTACCACCGCTCAATCACACAATCTCAGTACCCATTGTGGATGTGTTCTCTTAGAGGTTATTTAAGTCTAAACTTCAGTTTTCTAATCTATACAATGTGGACAATAATACCAACCTCCGAGTGTTGGTGAGAGAAGTAAATGAGATTATATATGGAGTTATTAGCAAAAGCCTTGTATATCACGAATATTTCACAACTGTTAACCTGATAATTTCATTGTTCACTTTTTATTCTCCAACAGCTAGTATAATGCTTGGAAGCAGGCTCTTATTAAATATTTGTTCAATGATTAAATAAATGAATAAATTGTGGGCTCAATTTCATAGAGCTGTTTTTAGGATGAGACACAGCGCATGTCAAGTGATTAAAACAGTGCTGGCACACTGTAAATATTCAATAAACTTTATCATCAGTAGTCAAAGAGCTTGCTAATTTGATCAATTAATACAATTAAGAACTATACCCAGGCCTCTTATCTAAAGCAATCACCATCTTTAATTGTCCACTGGGTCTCACCTCTCCCATATTCTAAAGGACGTGGCTCCTACAATTGTAGGAGGGGGCTCTCTATTGGATCCCTACCAAGAAAAAAAACTGCTGAAACAATTTTCAGTTTAGTAAACCCTTTGTTGAATCCCCACATCACCCTCCAATTAAACCATCTCATTTCTCTTCTGCTTTTTACAATTAAACTCTTAAAGGAGTTGTTCACAATCTCTGTCTCTGATTCTTCCCCTCCAATTCTTCTTCACCCATTCTAATCATACTTTCTCCACTTCTCTGCAGAAACTTCCTTTGTCAAGGTCATTAATGATTTACAGATTGTCAAATCAAATGTTACATTCTTGGTTCTCAATTTCCTGACCAATCAGCAGGATGGACATCTGCTCCTTCCTTTTTTGAAATACTTTCTTCACTTGGCTTTCAGGATACCATGCATTCTTGCTTATCCTTCCGCTTGACTAGCCCGCTGTTTCTTGGTTTTCCTTTGCTGGTTCTCCTGTTCCCAAACTCTAGATCTTGTCTCAGTATGAGAACCTCACCTTGTTTCTCTATATTCATTTCCCATGTAATCTTATCCAATCCCATGGCTTTAAATATCACCAGATATCTGATGATTCCCAAATTTATATGTTCATCTTCGACCTCCCTCTGGAACATACATACAATTGGCTCCTTGATTTTTCCATTCTGGTGTCCAATAGGCATCTCAAATGTAACTGGTTCAAAACTGCTCTTAACCCCACCCTTCTCTCACTATCCCAACACTATGTGCTCTCGGATTTTCCCATGGGTCTGGCAACTCGTTTCAGTCACTCAGACCAAAAACATTACCTTCATCCCTGATTCTTTCATACTCCCTAAACAAATCTATGTGTCTATTTGGAAAATATATCCTGAATACAACTGCTTACCACCTCAACTGCTCTCTCTTCAAAGCCAGGATCATGTCTCGCTTTGACTATTGTAATGGCTGTCTCTTCAGTCACCCTGCTTCCGCCCACTCCATCTATTTGCCACACAGCTGCCATAGTGATTCTTTTAAAATGGCATTTCATTCCTCTGCTCAAACCATTGAATGGCTTTCCACTGACAGTAAATGCTAAAATACTGTGGCCTTAAAGGTTCTATATAATCTTTCTGATCTCCCTCTAGACCCCCCAATACCTTTGTGATCCATCTTTCCCCCTTTACTCCACATGCCCAGTGCCACCACACCAAGCAACTTGCTGTATATAGAACATGCCAAGCATTATCCTGCCTTGGGGGCTTGACCTTTGTTTTTCCCTTGTCTGGATAGCTCTTTCCCCAGATATATTTGCATGGCTCACTCCCTCACCTCCTTCAGATCTCCAACGTCCCCTTTTCTGAGAGGCCTTCCTTAACCAGGCAATATAAAATTTTGTACTCCCCCTCATCACCATCATGATCGCCCTTACTCTGTTTATTTTTCTTCATTTATACCCATCAACCACTGACATTTGATATATTTGATTGTTGTCTCTCGCCTCACTAGTATATAAATTCCATGAGAGAAAGGACTTTATTCTCTTCTTAACTCCCTGAACCTAGAATGGTAGGCATTAAAAATATTTGACAAATCAATAAATGGATTAATAAATGTTTTAGGAGTCTAAAGACTTCTGAGTTTCTCTATTTAAGTGAAACTACTGCTTATTAATAGTAAGCTGATGGAATTATGAAGGCTCCCTTTGCAGGCATGATTTGTATTGTAGAGAGAAGTTTGTGGAATTTTTTGGTGTCTCCCAAGTGGAGTAAGTAGGTGACTGTTCCTTTCTTCTATGCATAGAGCTAGTTCTATCTATGTCCAAAAATCAAACTTTTATTTCTGAGAAATTTTTGCTCAACTTTCAATCATTCTGCACATTTCAATGGGCCCAAGTCACTATGGGGTGAGTCAGTATGCAGCTCCCAGCACTCCCAGTTCCTCCCAATCACCTACTAATTGACTATTTAAAATGGTTACGAAGAAGAAAATCTTGTTTCAAAGCAGGCCCTTGCTGTGATTCAGAGGTGAGAAATGTGCCTTTTGTCTCCTTGTCCTCCTGGAGACACTGGGTAGCTTGTTTAATCTCCTACTTGGTTGGTGAGCAAGTTACAATCTATTTTCCATTTGAAGCTCAGTTGTGCTTATGATGTGATCATTAGGGTATCTGTTGAAGGACCACGGCATCCTTCCTAGGAATAGAACAAAACTATAAAACATAAAACCTCCCAGGTAGCTTTTAGTCTAAAGCCAAGCCTATAGATGAAGCTTATTCGTACAATTGGTGATGAACAACAATAAAAGCCTACTATAGTCTCAAATATTTCTTCCTTTTTCTCTACTTTCTCCTTATGAACCAGACATCTGGCACCAAATTGTTGTGTTTGCCATGTTTTCCATGTACCTTGCATGTTAGATTCAGCCTAAATTCCCAGCAGAACACTTCTAAAACAGTTTCATCATTTTAAAAGAGTTTCAGCCTAAATTCCCAGCAGAACCCTTTTAAAACAGTTTCAGCATTCAACAATGAATCAATTATAATCATTTAAAATTTAAAAGGTACTTCCACAGAAAGCTTGAAAGTAGTTTTTCTTCTCTTCTTCCAGGAGAATCTTATCATTGGGAGTTAGTGGCTATATTCCCTCACACTTTCTAAATTTGGTAGGAATGTTTGGCAGCAACTTAGATGCTACTTCAGATAGTAATTACAAACATCGTAATTACAAGCTTTGTTTAGTACAACTTGTGTTCATATAGTCATGTGGTAGGTTAATTAATATGTGAACATATTTGTGAGTGCCAACTTTAACTACCATCTTGCCTTTAAAAATAAACCTGTAAGAGGTGCTTAACTTCTACAAAAACAAATTTAAAGTAGATCTAACTTTCCTAATTCATAAGTGGTCTCCATGTGATCAGCCTTTCCTTTATCTGGAGCGTCTAGCTTAGCTAAGTAAATGTTTTTAAGAATTTTTTTTCTCATGTCAGGGCGCCTGGGTGGCTCAGTTGATTATGCATCTGCCTTCGGCTCAGGTCATGATCTCGGGGTCCTGGGATCGAACCGCATCAGGCTCCCTGCTCAGCAGGAAGTCTGCTTCCTCCTCTCCCTTTGCCCTTCCTCTCTGCTCATGCTCTCCCTCTCTCAAATAGTTTTCCCATGTCATGTCACTATTAAAAGACTTTGCTTCACATTTCCAATAGAAGCCAACTCAGTTATACACACACACACACACACACATGCACACACAGAATACCTAGTCTATGAGAGGTAGTTGGCTAAGCTAGCAGGGAAGTACAAAAATGAATAAGTAACCACACTGTAGAGTGGATTCTTTTTGCACTTGTCTTCAGGAGACAGCTAATCCACTCTACTGGTTGAAAAGTTTTATTATCCTTACCCCTTCTCTAATTTCGGATGTATACTCTACTTTTATTTCAAGCTACTGAGTAGAGAGAACAGATCCTAAAAATGATTTGTGCGTATTTATTGGTAAGAAACATCACCTTTTACAAGAAGTGAACTTAAGTCTTTTAAAAGCTAATAACTTGGTTTGCATCCTTGCTTCTTAAAGGCTATTAGGATTAAATAGCATGTTTTGTAAAAAACATGAGCCCAAGACTTATAATCTCTAAAGGTGGGTGATAATAAGAAGTTCAAACATGTGACTCTAACAATCAGTGAAAATATTTGGAAAGTTGAGGGATGAGAGGAACTCTCATCAGTGTTAAAATTACATTGGTCATTCTAGTAATGCTCAATAGTCAACCAATTTCTTTCTCTAGCAACAGTATTTATCACACTAAAAGAAATCCGTACTCTGCTCTTTAATGCAGGAGGAAAAATTTTTTGAAAATCTTTTAGATGTACTTATAAGATTTGATATATAAATATTAATTGCTATGTTTCAATTGGATATTGTGTTAAAAGATGTCAGCCCTGTTTTAGAATAGCTGAGTCTGACCCTCCATCTAAATATGGTCATTGGCAAATGAAACAAAATAAATAAAATTAATCTTTGAGGAGCTAAAGTAAAAGGAAAATTCCCCTAAATATAAATAAATAAGACTAGAACAGAATGTGCCCACTTAAAAAAATAAATTACTGGCCACAGTTATTCAAAGCTAACTGAAGTATTCCATTTTATGTTTCAGCAGGATTTATATTCTATTGTATATATACGGTGTTTAAGAGTATAACTAATGAAATCTTATGGAAATTGGTACTGGTAATAAATCAAGGGGCCCTTCCTATAAGTGTTGCAGTGGTATTAACTGGTCAAACGTACAAAACTACAGTTAACAAATGGTATCTTCTTGAGATTGACCAAAAGAAGGAATCATTCATATAAAAAGATCTGAAAAAATATGAGATGATGATGTCAAAATAATTTTGATATTGGTTATCATTACTCAGTTAGCTGTCATTGTAAAATATCTTACAGACTTTTAATTTTTATCTTCACAAGTATCTTATTTCATTAAACAGCTCATAATCTCATTGAAAGCTTTCTAAAATTTTACTTCTTTGTATTTCTCTTATGTATAGACAAGCAATTTGTATGGGTTCTGTACTTAAGAAATAGGTTTTGGATTTTTGATTGAGAAAGGAGATATGTGGTTAAAAGTATGATTTCTCTACTACTTGGATTAGCAATTTATAGAGAATAAGAACATAATTAGATACACTTTAAGTCTAATTTGAACATAGTTCAGTGGATACCTAAGTGCCTAATCTAGATGCTACAGAGTGATACCACTTTATTTTCTAAATGCCGAAGTACTGGCTAGCAAAAGGCTTTAATTAACAGTGTGGCAAATAATAGGATTGATTTTATCATGTACATAAATTGATAACTGATACATAGGTACTTGTTATATAGTCACATTCTTCACAGTTCAAGATGTGATAAATCACATAAACATTAAATTAGGCAAACGGATTTTTTCTATTTTATAAATTTTTGAAAAGACAGCAAATAAACAGAGGTTAAAGAAAATGTCCTATTTTCAAAAAACTAAAAAAATAGTGCAATTCCACGGCTGTTTCTTTCGTAGGGCACATATAAATTATGGGAAACAAGAAGCTTTAATTGATGCATGTGATATTGCATTGCCGCACACTTAATAATTTAACACTGATAAATTATTTAGAAAGCAACAACTATATTTCTAAGACCCATAGAAGGAATAAAAAGTAACTGAAAATCCCCATCAGTGTAAGTTACTTTGTTAAATTACAAATAATGAAGATGGTGACTTATCAGTTACTATCAATACATACAACCATCATTCACTGTACTTACAGTATAGAAATGTATCATATGACTCCATTGATGAATTAGAAGGAAAAAGTATGACAGTATATGAAACTGAATGAGACATACTAAAGTTTCTCTTTTCTTAAATGCCATAATTTATATCCTCCCTTCATTCTGAATTTGCTGAAAATTTATAATAAGAATTGTGTGTGTGTCTATAAACTTATAAAATCAAACATTTTTTAGAGGCCTCAAAACCCTCCACGCAAACCTGTTTCCCATGAGAGCAATTAGCCTCAACCTGCTTCACATAACCCCTCCAAATGTACAAGCAACCCCTGTTGCTTGTACATTTGGAGCATCAAGCTTGGTATTTTACAGATGAGTCTTAATTTGGGGGAAAATGTCCTATGTTTGGCCGAACTGTGTGCAATCCCACAATTGGTCCTCATTCTGCCCTGTAGTTTGCCCTTGGAAATCTATTCCCTCCCCACTCTCCTTTCTCTTGTTAAATTTCCATTTTTCTCAAAAAACTCAAGTGTTTTTCAGGTCTTTCATCATCGTAGTTGTTTTGTATCTGTTCAGCTTATCAAAAATATCCCTTTTACAACTCAAGGGGATACACTTCTGGGTGGTGTAAGCAACACACAGTTCTCATATATTTCCTAACTGGACATTAATTTTCTGATAACGCAGCTAAACAGGACATTCATTTTTGGCAGCTCCTTAACACTAGGCTTACATTAGTATCAAAATTAACTAACAGTCAAAAAAAATTAAGTAATAGTCATAGATTTATTTCTTATGAACTATTAATTCAGTTCTTACACAACCTGAACTTACAAAGTGTATATTCTGAACCTTAAATATACAGTTTACTACCATGTTTGATTGGATTTCATCTTGTTGATTTTTTTCCTTCATATTCTAGATCTAGCCTTTAGTATCTCTTCTCTCCGGTGCATCCTTATGTATTGCTGCCAGAGTGCTAATTCCTGTTGTGTTTATTTAAAGCTTCTGCCTGAAAAACCAATCTTGCAAACATTGCAGCCTGGCATTCAAAGTCCTGTGTCTCCCAAGTGTCTATGGAAAGAGCATGGCAGTGTGGAAAGAGTGTTGGCCAGTCAACAGGTCTACTTTCTAGTCTGACTCTGGTATTTGTTGGTTGGTAACTTAGGAAGTCGCTCAGACTCCGTTTCTTTGTCTGTATTAAAGTGGGGAAAAATTAGGCCATCTGCCTACTCTAAAGGTTTGGGGGACTTCATTTTTATTTTTTAATTTAATTTTTAAAATTTTTATTTATTTTTTTTAAGTAGGTGCCATGCCCAATGCAGGGCTTGAACTCACAACCCTGAGATCAAGACCTGAGCTGAGATCAAGAGTTGGATGCTCAACCAACTGAGCCACCCAGGCACCCCAAAGGTTTGGGGGACCTTAATTAAAACATGATGGTTGTGGAAATGAAGGCCTATAAAAATGTAAGATCTTGATAATACAGAGAATTATCAAGCCAACTTGTTGTGGTATTAGAAGTCTTTTATGATCTGACCCTGACCTCCCTTCCAATCTTGTTTTCTGCTACTGGCCACTGACTTCTTTCCTGAACATCTAAACACATTTTATTTCTTATTAGTCCCTAAACACATTCAGATATTCATCTTCTGCCTTTGCTAAAACTGCCTGGAATATTCTCCCCCACCCTCAGCTCACTCTTTCTCTTTCTCACTCCCCCTCACTCCCTACCTCTAACTCAAGTCCAAACTCAAATGCCATCTCTTTCGTTTCTTTCTTTCTTTCTTTTCTTTCTTTCTTTTCTTTCTTTCTTTCTTTCTCTCTTTCTTTCTTTGAGAGGGAGGGGCAGAGGGAGAGAGGAGAGAGAGAATTTTAAGCAGGCTCCACATTCAGCATGGAGTCCGATGATGAGGGGCTTGATCTCATGACCTTGAGATCATGACCTGAGCCAAAATCAAGAGTCTGACATTTAACGAACTGAGTCACCCAGGGACACCAATATCTCTTTCGTAAGCCTCTGATTTCCCTAATCAGAATTGATCTCTTCCTTCACAACATTTCTGTAGAAAGAGTCCTGTATCCTCAGTATTTCATTTTCCTATCTTGTCCTATAGTGTAGGTAGGCTTATTACTATTTGTTTGCCCAACATGAGGAGCAGGGACCATGTGTTTTTACATTCCTGCAGTACTGGGAATTGGGTTTTATTATTATTATTCCCATTTTTAGAGGTGCCTCAATCAAGGCAGAGAGGTCAAGGCATTTACTCAGCTCATGCTATCTTTCAAGTGGCAGGAAGATCCTGGTCTGCCTGAATTCAAATCTTGGGGCTCTTTCTGCAGTGTGGTATGGCATCCAGACTTCTCCACGTTTGTCTTGCTAAGTGTCTGTTTGTGAATTAACATGAATCCCTTTGTCTCGCTCAACTCCATCTGTCACTATAGTGTCCTTAATATGAAATTATATTTATCATTGCTCTGGAATTTTGAAATATGCTTTCATGTCACTTAGAGTGCATATCTTACTGTGCCCACGTTGGCCAATTTTGCTATTAAGACTGCTAAGGTGACCTTTTTTTTTTCCTCCCTTAAAATTTTTTATTATTCCCACCTCACCAATTAGATGGTTCTTGCTGGTTAGAATAAATCAACAGCATCACCTCCTCAGTATTTCTCTAACTTATGAAATATGACCTTTAGTATCACATGTTCTGCTCTGATCAAAATTATGTCAAGAGTCTGGGGGGCACCTGGGTGGCTCAATCATTAAGCGTCTGCCTTCGGCCCAGGTCATGGTCCCAGGGCCTGGGATCGAGCCCCGCATTGGGCTCCCTGCTCCGCGGTAAGCCTGCTTCTCCCTTTCCCGCTCCCCCTGCTTGTGTTCCCTCTCTCTCTATGTCTCTCTGTGTCAAATAAATAAAATCTTTAAAGAAACAAAATTATGTCAAGAGTCTGATGTTACTGAAGCTATGCTTCATTCATGCTTGGAATTCCTGGGCCCTCTCCTCTACCTTGCTTGCTGATATTAGGTTGGTTCTGCTGAGTTAGACATTTTCCAAATTATTTTTGCTTCTGTCTTCTATCAATCTCTTGCCATCAGGTAGCCAGATGGAAAATTTAGTTCAGTTTTGGTTTTAGGGTATTTACCACCTTAACTTTTGTCAACTAACTTCTAGTTCTTAGTCTTGTGCCTAATAGATATATTATGTATACTTAGACTCTTTGACTTGTTGATAATAATGCATAAAATTGACATTTATTAATGCCTGCTCCATGTCAGGTGCTGGGCTAATGGCCTTATAGGTATTTCTCTTTTCTTCCTCCGAGTGCTGAAAGTATTCCTATTTAACAATGAGAAAGATGAGGTTTATAAAAGTTTAATGACTTGTTTAAGGAGAGATAGGACTTGATTCTAAGCCTGCGTGGTACCCCAACCTATGGTCTTAACCAGGACCCAGTTATTGCTGTGTTTTCCCACCTGGCAGCTAAAAGAGAACTGCCACTTCTTTTTTTTTTGTAATTTTATTTTGTTACGTTAGTCACCATATATTACATCATTTGTTTTTGATGTAGTGTTCCATGATTCATTGTTTGCGTATAACACCCAGTTCTCCATTCAATATGTGTCCTGCTTAATACCTATCACTGGGCCAACCCATAACCCCACCCCCTCCCCTCTAAAATGCTCAGTTTGTTTCTCAGAGTCCATAGTCTCTCATGGTTCGTCTCCCCTCTGATTTCCCCCCCTTCATTTTTCCCTTCCTGCTATCTTCTTCTTCTTCTTCTTCTTCTTCTTCTTCTTCTTCTTCTTCTTCTTCTTCTTCTTCTTCTTCTTCTTCCTTCTTCCTTCTTCCTTCTTCCTTCTTCCTTCTTCCTTCTTCCTTCTTCCTTCTTCCTTCTTCCTTCTTCCTTCTTCCTTCTTCCTTCTTCCTTCTTCCTTCTTCCTTCTTCCTTCTTCCTTCTTCCTTCTTCCTTCTTCCTTCTTCCTTCTTCCTTCTTCCTCCTTCTTCTTCTTCTTCCTTCTTCTTCTTCTTCCTTCTTCTTCCTTCTTCTTCCTTCTTCTTCCTTCTTCTTCCTTCTTCTTTCTTCTTCCTTCTTCCTTCTTCCTTCTTCCTTCTTCCTTCTTTCTTCTTCCTTCTTTCTTCTTTCTTCTTTCTTCTTTCTTCTTTCTTCTTTCTTCTTTCTTCTTCTTTCTTCTTTCTTCTTTCTTCTTTCTTCTTTCTTCTTTCTTCTTTCTTCTTCTTTCTTCTTTCTTCTTCTTTCTTCTTTCTTCTTCTTTCTTCTTTCTTCTTCTTTCTTCTTTCTTCTTCTTTCTTCTTTCTTCTTTCTTCTTCTTTCTTCTTTCTTCTTTCTTCTTCTTTCTTCTTTCTTCTTCTTTCTTCTTTTTAACATATAATGTATTATTTGTTTCAGAGGTACAGGTCTGTGATTCATCAGTCTTACACAAATCACAGCGCTCACCATAGCACATACCTTCCCCAGTGTCCATCATGCAGCCACCCCAACCTTCCCACCCCCCATCAAGCCAGCAACCCTGTTTGTTTCCTGAGATTAAGAATTCCTCATATCAGTCAGATCATATGATACTTGTCTTTCTCTGATTGACTTATTTTGCTTAACATAATACCCTCTAGTTCCATCCACATCATTGCAAATGGCAAGATTTCGGGGTTTTTTTGTGTTTTTTTTGATGGCTGCATAATATTCCATTGTGTATATATACCACATCTTCTTCATCCATTCATCTGTTGGTGGACATCTTGGCTCTTTCCATAGTTTGGCTATTGTGGACATTGCTGCTATAAACATTGGGGTGCACGTACCCCTTCGGATAACTACATTTGTATCTTTGGGGTAAATACCCAGTCGTGCAATTGCTGGGTCATAGGGTAGCTCTATTTTCAACTTTTTGAGGAACCTCCATACTGTTTTCCAGAGTGGCTGCACCAGCTTGCATTCCCACCAACAGTGTAGGAGGTTCCCCTTTCTCCGCATCCCCGCCAACATCTGTCGTTTCCTGACTTGTTGATTTTAGCCATTCTGACTGGTGTGAGGTGGTATCTCATTGAGGTTTTGATTTGGATTTCCCTGATGTCCAGTGATGTGGAGCACTTTTTCATGTGTCTGTTAGCTATTTGGATGTCTTCTTTGGAAAAATGTCTGTTCATGTCTTCTGCCCATTTCTTGATTGGATTTTTTGTTCTTTGGGTGTTGAGTTTGATAAGTTCTTTATAGATTTTGGGTACTAGCCCTTTATCTGATATGTCATTTGCAAATATCTTCTCCCATTCTGTCGGTTGTCTTTTGGTTCTGTTGACTGTTTCCTTTGCTGTGCAAAAGCTTTTAATCTTGATGAAGTCCCAATAGTTCATTTTTTGCCCTTGTTTCCCTTGCCTTTGGCAATGTTTCTAGGAAGAAGTTGCTGCTTGTGCTCTCCTCTAGGATTTTGATGGACTCCTGTCTCACATTTAGGTCTTTCAACCATTTTGAGTCTATTTTTGTGTGTGGTGTGAGGAAATGGTCCAGTTTCATTCTTCTGCATATGGCTGTCCAATTTTCCCAACACCATTTGTTGAAGAGACTGTCTTTTTTCCATTGGACATTCTTTCCTGCTTTGTTGAAGATTAGTTGGCCATAGAGTTGAGGGTCCATTTCTGGGCTCTCTATTCTGTTCCATTGATCTATATGTCTGTTTTTTGCCAGTGATTACAGCTTTGTAATAGAGCTTGAAGTCCGGAATTGTGATGCCACTGGCTTTGCTTTTCTTTTTCAACATTCCTCTGGCTATTTGGGGTCTTTTCTGATTCCATACAAATTTTAGGATTATTTGTTCCATTTCTTTGAAAAAAGTGGATGGCATTTTGATAGTAATTGCATTAAATGTGTAGATTGCTCTAGGTAGCACAGACATTTTCACAATATTTTTTCTTCCAATCCACGAGCATGGAATGTTTTTCCATTTCTTTGTGTCTTTCTCAGTTTCTTTCATGAGTATTCTATAGTTTTCTGAGTACAGATCCTTTGCCTCTTTGGTTAGATTTATTCCTAGGTGTCTTATGGTTTTGGGTGCAATTGTAAATGGCATCAACTCCTTAATTTCTCTTTCTTCTGTCTAGTTGGTGTATAGAAATGCAACTGATTTCTGTGCATTGATTTTATATCCTGCCACATTACTGAATTCCTCTATGAGTTCTAGCAGTTTTGGGATGGAGTCTTGGATTTTCCACATCAAGTATCCTATCATCTGCAAAGAATGAGTTTGACTTCTTTGCCAATTCGGATGCCTTTTATTTCTTTTTGTTGTCTGATTTATTCCTTGCAGGCAGGAATAAATCCCACTTGGTTGTGGTGAATAATCCTTTTAATGTACTATTGTATCCTATTGGCTAGATTTTGGTGAGAATTTTTGCATCCATGTTCATCAGGGATATTGGTCTGTAATTCTCCTTTTTGATGGGGTCTTTGTCTGGTTTTGGGATCAAGGTAATGCTGACCTTATAAAATGAGTTCACAAGTTTTTCTTCCATTTCTATTTTTTGGAACAGTTTCAGAAGAATAGGTATTAATTCTTCTTTAAGTGTTTGGTAGAATTCCCCTGGGAAGCCATCTGGCCCTGGGCTCTTGTTTGCTGGGAGATTTTTGATGACTGCTTCCATTTCCTTAGTGGTTATGGGTCTTTTCAGGTTTTCTATTTCTTCCTGGTTCAGTTTTGGTAGTTTATACAACTCTAGGAATGCATCCATTTCTTCCAGGTTATCTAATTTGCTGGCATAGAGTTGCTCATAATATGTTCTTTTAGTTGTATTTCTTTGGTGTTGGTTGTGATCTCTCCTCTTTTGTTCATGATTTTGTTGATTTGGGTCATTTCTCTTTTCTTTTTGATAAGTCTGGCCAGGGGTTTAGCTATCTTAATTCTTTCAAAAACCCAGCTCCTAGTTTCGTTGATCTGTTCTACTGTTCTTTTGGTTTCTATTTCATTGATTTCTGCTCTGATCTTTATTATTTCTCTTCTCCTGCTGAGTTTTGGCTCTATTTGCTGCTCTTTCTCCTGCTCCTTTAGGTGTAGGGTTAGGTTGTATATTTGAGACCTTTCTTGTTTCTTGAGAAAGGCTTGTATTGCTATATACTTTCCTCTTAGGACCGCCTTTGCTGCATCCCAAAGATTTTGAACAGTTGTGTTTTCATTTTCATTGGTTTCCATGAATTTTTTTAATTCTTCTTTAATTTCCTGGTTGACCCATTCACTCTTTAGTAGGATGCTCTTTAGCCTCCATGTATTTGAGTTCTTTCTGACTTTCCTCTTGTGATTGAGTTCTAGTTTCAAAGCACTGTGGTCCAAAAATATGCAAGGAATGATCCCAATCTTTTGGTACCAGTTGAGACCTGATTTGTGACCTAGGATGTGATCAATTCTGGAGAATGTTCCATGGGCACTAGAGAAGAATGTGTATTCTGTAGCTTTGGGATGGAATGTTCTGAATAATCTGTGAAGTCCATTTGGTCCAGTGTATCATTTAAAGCCTTTATTTCCTTGTTGATCTTTTGCTTAGATGATCTGTCCATTTCAGTGATGGGGGTGTTAAAGTCCCCTACTATTATTGTATTGTTGTCGATGTGTTTCTTTGATTTTTTGTTAATTGAAATGCCACTTTTTTTATGTTATTGAAAATCAGTTATTATTCACATTCAGTTTATATATGCATGTGTATGTGAAATGCTTTTGTATTTTTTCTCATTGCAATAACAGTTATCCTAACAATATGCAAACTCTCCAACAGCCATGAAATATATTAGCAGTTATTTTTATCCCTGGATTTAATATACATAAAAGCATCAGTATTAGCCATGAATTTTATAACAATAATAGCTAACATGGATAGCATTTTCTTGTTCAAAGTGCTTTTCATGTATTATTTCATTTATCCTCTCAATACCCATTGAAGTAGGGTTATTATTATTATCCCTTTTTTTAAAAGTTGAGGAAAATAGAGGCACAGAGAAGTCCCTTGTCCTAGACCTTTGCTACTCAAGCAGCTGCATCTGCTTCCCCTGGAAGCTTGTTAGAAATGCAGAACTTCAAGCCCCACCTCATCACCTATAGAATCAGAATGTGCATTCAATAAGATTCTTAGGTATTCACATGTACATTAAAGTCAGAGGCACATGACTCTAAATCACACAGCTGGTGCAGAGGAAGCTAGGGTTAAATCCCATGCAGTTGGACTCTGACAGGACTCTCAAACACCATATTAGGTTGTCTTAATAGTTATAGAAATGAATGAGAAGCATTTAATCATCATGAAAAAAATATTGCCACATACTTAATGTGCCTATGGATTATGTGAAACATGGATAGGATTTTACTTTTATGAATTATACTTTTTTTAATAAATAGAAATACTGATTTCTCATCAATCACTTTATATCTGATTATTTATCATGTTCCAATCTTATTTTTCTACTCTTTCCTCCATCTTTTCTTTTTATTCATTCTTTAAAAAATTTACTCATTTATTCCATAAGCATATGAAGAGTGACTTATATTTGTTAAGCATTTTTTTTTTTTAGGTGTGAGAATACAAAGACAAATTAGACCCAATTCCTGACCACAAGACATTTAGTGGCATCAGAACACAGATCATTACAAGTTTAAATGACTGTTGTAATGGAATTATTTACTAAGTGCAGTGGGAACATAGCAGAAAGGATGTCTTAGTTGAGATGCCCCCAAAACATACCCTAAGACAAAGATTCAAATGGCATGTAGTGTTTTTGGTAAGCAAAAACAATGCTGAAAGAGGAGTAATCAAGAATGACAGGAAAAGGAAAATGGACAATGAAGCCAGCTACCACTGAGGATGATTAGACTTTAAAACTTTGGGGACTAGTATAAAAACCATGCCCCAGAGTTATTTTTCATTCAAGGGGCAGGGAGTTGGAATATTTATACCCCAACTTTGATCTGTCATTGGTTGAAGCTGCCCCTGGGGACATTCATCCAGGTCAATGCAGGCTTGTTGCATAGGCAGATGATGTGTCCTTTGGCAGAGAAATGTGGTTGGAAAGCAGGCCTGAGTGCCCTGAGTGGTTAGGGATAAGGGATGTGGACTAGACATCCATAGCCTCTGCTTCGGCCAGTCTGAGGACTCAGGGAAAGTTTCACTGAGAAAGTGATTCTTGGATCTACTCTTGATGGCAGAAGATTTCCACTAGGCAGACATGGTGGAATCATGAATGTCTTTTCCAGGAAGAGAAAACAGCACATGCAGAGACAGAGAGGCAGGAGAGAAGATGGAATATTTGAGAAACTAAAGGTTGTCTAATGCTCCTCAACTCTAGGGGGTAGCACCAAGAGGGGCTCTGCATGTCACACCATGTTCAATTTTTCTCTTGTGGGAAATAGGAAGCCACTGAAGATTTTTGAGTAGAAGTGTGACATGGTTGAATTTATAGATTTAGAGACCATTTTGGCTAGGGTAGTGGGGATTGACTAAAGGAGGTGGGGATGAAGGCAGGAGGATTTTGAAATGGTCTCCAGCAAGATAAGATGAGGGTGGCGGTGCAGTTGGAGGAGAAAAGGGCAAGTTTGAGACAGTTGATATGGTAAAATGGTAGGACTTAGTGACTACTTTACTGAAGGAGATGGGAGAGGGGGGAGACACTGCTAGACTCTGATGTAGATGACTGTGGGCAAAAGAACATGGTTCTGGTGTCTGAAAGTGTCATTAAATGGTTTTGTATAGTCTCTCTGCCCACCAGGAATTCGAATTCAACATTCCCAGAGTTTGCAGCTGAGGTAACCCTTAAAAATAGGAGAAAAAGAGATGGAATGAAGAAGTACACATATTATTTCATCTCCTAGGAATCCAAATCTCTAACAGCTGATATTTTGAAAGCTGAGGTAACTTGGAGGCATCAGTTCAAATAAAATTTCCCCATCTTTCTGCTTGGAGTCATGATCCCTCATGTAAAGAAATACTGGTGGAGGCAGTGCTGCTAAAAATGATTTCCCTGAAAAATAATCTTAAAAAAGAAAGTCCTCTACCAGTCTCATAGTCTAAAGGGAGTTGAGTCACTGAGGATGACAAATTTGGACATACATTATTTATTCTTCCTCTTGGCTGTCAGAAAAAGTTGTGCTGAGATACTGATCCCTGCAGCTCTTGCCTGGGATTGTCAGGACAATGTATTCCTAGTCACCCCAGACCTGGAGGAATCTCATGGAACATACCCGGGGATCCTGATCATGATGTGAAAAATACTGGGATGCATTTTTGTAAGGTATTCTTAAGTCAACATTCATTCATTAACACATTTATTGAAGTCCTACTGTATTCCAAGTACATGGTATGGGGCTCCTTTTTATAGAGTTTAATAGCAAAGGAAAACCTTAAACTAACAATAGTCAACTAAAGACTTTGAGAATGAATAAGGAAACACTTATTACAGGCTAACATTTTGTTTTTTCATTTAAGTGGATTTCGTTCATCTTTTCATTTAAGGACAAATCATGGAGGGCAGAAACAAGATATTCAATGTTCGACTTTTTCTATATTTTCTCAAATAGTTTTTAAGCAAAACATTTATTCAAATGGCTAGTGAATGAAGAAATGAGAACCCCAGAATTACTCATTATTAATCCATCCATTGAATAAATACTAATGAGTTTTAACTCTGAGATATGTACTAGCATAGTTGTTGGGTACAGTGAATTAAAAAGCACATCTCTGGGGCACCAGGGTGGCTCAGTCAGTTAAGCAGCTGGCTCTTGATTTTGCCTCAGTTCATGATCTCAGGGTCCTGGGATCAAACCCCACATTGGGCTCCACACTCAGTGAGACATAATTTTGAAAGTGCTGTCAGGTGTGCGAATAGACACTGGTACAAAGTGTTTCTGTAGCACAGAGATGCTCAGAAGGATTTCAGCAAAGCAATGGGGAAGAAAAGGAGCTTTCTCTTGCCACTTCTTTTAAATCCCAGGTTTGACAGTTTGCTTCTTTGTATATACACTTGCAACGTTAGAACACAATTTATACTCTAAATGTTTCATGTGGCCAATATCGTGCAAAATGTATTGTAGTGGGTATACACCAGACACATACAGAATGGTTTCCTCTGCTATCCCTTCTTTGGGAACTGCCCCATGATCCCACCATCCAGAGTCACAAAAGTGGACATTTGGGAGTCCTGTCATAAAATAACTCTGTTTTATGACTAGGGAGAGTTACTTGATCCAAACTGTATTGGAGTTTCTTTCCTACAATTCTAGAAGTGAGACCCAGAGGATGAGATTCATTTTCTCTGTGAACTGGACCTTATGCCTAGTCCAGAGCTATTGGAAGTCTTACTTCTCATGTGGATTTAAGAACAAAGGAAACCAGTCTAGACACAGTGAGAAGAAATCTTATACACTTGAAGGAGAAACAAAAGAGAAAATTCCAATGGCTTTGTAGCCTTGGTCTAGACCCTTCCAGAAGTCTTGTAGCATTCATGCCTTTAAGCATAAGGGATTTTTTTTGGATCCTAATAATAAAGTTCCATTCTCTGCCTAAGCTAGTTAGAATGGGTTTCTGCAATTAAAAAAAAAAAATCCTAAATAATTCCAGTAGGAATCTATTGTTTACTTCCTCAGAATTCCTCTTTGACCCCTGTCTACCTGCCTTCTCCTTTTCTACCATCATCTAGAAACCACTTTGGGGGAACTTTTTTCTTTAAATGTTTTTAGCCATTGTGGAGGGTGAAGTGAGTGGGATTGACTTCCCCTCAGGCCCAGGGAGGGACCTTCTGCAAAGCCCGTACTCTTGCTTATAGTGATTGGTTTCAGAATAGGTCTGTGAGTTTCCACTTAAGTGGATGGCCTGAAAAGATGCTAAGTGAGAAATTCTGGGAGAAATACCCCCACTGTCATTTTACTAGAGATGTTCTCTCCTCTTCCAAACGATGTGGCAGGAGAATGTGAAGTCTACAGGTGCTGTAGATCTTCCTGTTGTGGAGGAAGCCAGACAGAGGACAAAGCTGACCCAAAGGAGGAGCTGAGAACACAGAGAAACAGATACATGGTGGCTTCATGGATCAGATCATGACTGAGGTCAACACTGAGTCTGTACATTTTATTTATTTATTTATTTATTTTGGTTTGAGTCATTTGAGTCAGACTTGCTTCTTCTAAACAAAAGCATCATAACCAACAGCAATGCATTCAGGTCCTGTTTTTTTTTTTTTTCTAACATCTTGGCCTGAAAAACCTCCTGATTTATAGACCCTGGGTTTATAAATGCAGTCACTTCTGTTGTTCTTTTGAAATGTTGATCTGATAATATTGCTCTTACTCACATATTACGAGATGACATTTGGACAGTCCACAGTACCAGATGGGGAACAGAATGTTAGAGATGAGACAGAATGAGATGTACTCTTTTGATCAGGGATATCTTAATACAATACTTAATAAGTATTATGTACTTAGAAATTGAGTAACCTCAGAAGCTTTAGTTTCCAGAACACCTTTTTTTGTGTGTGAATATTTTCAATTAATAATTTTAGGTTTTTAGGCTTAAGGATTGGAAAGCTTTCTGGCAAGGGATGTTGTAGATAAAATTTCACCTCCTGAAGTAGGATAGCCTGCTCTGTAAACTGTTAAATTATGTCTTTAACTTAGCCATTTGTCATAGAAAGGGGTGATAAATATTTTTGATAACTTTAAAAAAATATTTGAGAGAGAGAGAGGAGCAGAGGAGGAGGAGGAGGAGGAGGAGGCAGAGAATCTCCAGTAGACTTCTTGCTGAGCACAGAGCCTGACGCAGGGCTTGATCTCATGACCCTGAGATCATAACCTGAGCTGAAACCAAGAGTTGGATGCTCAACCAACTGAGCCACCCAGGCACCCCCATTTTTGATAATTTTAAACCAAACTGTCCCTCTAGAAGATGATTGGATATTCTGTGGTTGAGCTAGTCTTCCTATCCAGTGAAGTTGCCTCTGAGGATTCTTGAGAATAAATTATGTATTCTCTTGCCAGCACCAAGCTTTGGACCTCCATTCCATTGCTGGGGGTTCTCAAAATTCTCAAGTTTCCTGTAAATATAGACAAGTTAAAATTCTCTTCCCTTGCCTTCTTCTTCCTCCTTCATCTCTTTTTCATCTCTCTCTTCCTTTCTTTCTCATTTTAACAAACCCAGAGAATATTTTTACTGGAAATACCCTTCTGTCTTTAAACTTCCCACAACAAAACCAATCTTAAGACTACAGACCTATCCAATCAATCTTTATCCAATCAAATCTTTATTTATGCTTAATTTGAATCACCAAATAACTGTGGATAAAACTAAGCCTAAATGATCTGTTTACCAACTTCTCTATTTCAAGATTTGGAGATCTAGCCTTCTATAAAAAAGCTGTTTTTAGATTTCTGAGTACATGATCACAAATGTTAGCTAACTCCTCTTTCCTTGGAAGATGAGTAAATTTGGACAAAGATGTTTTGTGTATTCTTTTGACTATTCCTTTGTCACTGGATCCTTCTGGTATTCTGGAAACTCAAATACCTGACAAGACATGTTGTTAGTATCACTAGATAAAAGAGTAGATTTAAGGAACAGTTTCTTGTTCAGACACCATCAGTGTTTGAAAGAAATCACTTTCCTTTCTCATATAGGGACATTTAGAAGTCATACTCTAGACAGTAACTTTTTAGGGTGCTGTGATCTACGAGACTTGTGACTTAAATCTCAAGTTTAGAAAAGAATCTTAAGATGCAATGTTCTTGTGGTGCCTGGGTGGCTCAGTTGGTTAAGGGTCTGCCTTCTCCTCAAGTCATGATCTCAGGGTCCTGAGCCCTCCTCGGTCTCCCTGCTCAGTGGGGAGTCTGCTACTCCCTCTCCTTTTGCCTCTCCCCCTCCATCGCTCAGGCTCTCTCTCTGTGTGTCTCTCAAATAAAGAAATAAAATCTTAAAAATAAAAGATGTAATGTTCTTTCCTATAACACATGAAATGCTGAAGGCAGCTGTCGAAGATGTGAAAACAGGGCTACTAGACAGAGGGGTTTAGTGGCTTGTCTAAAGTCACACAGATGGTGTCTGACCCTAATGTCTAGGCCCTTAGCCACAAAAATAATAATTCTTAATTCACTGAGCACTTCGTTGAGCCAGGCAAGGCTTCACATGCAGTAACTTGACAGTAACTTCTCTTACTTTACTAATTTATTTACTTATTTCTGTATGTTTTGTGCCCATACAATGTGATATCTTCATAACTGTTAGTTTAAGTAGACCCCCTGATGGGTCTAGATGACAAGCTGGATTTTGATGGAAGGTAGGCCAAGGGTAAGTGCTGGAGAGAAGACCAGCTCTTGTGATGAAGTGGAGAATTTTTTTTTTTAGTTGTGGTAAGAACATTTAACATGAGGTCTACCCTTTTCACAACATTTTAAGTGTACAATACAGTATGGATAACTATAGGCACTCTGTTGTACAGAGGATCTCTAGAACTTATTCAAATGCATGACTGAAACTTCATACCCATTGAATAGCAACTTTCCATTTCCCCATTTCCCCAGCCACTGGCATCTAACATTCTACCCTCTGCTTTTATGAGTTTGACTATTTTAGGTATCTCATATAAGTGGAATCATGTAGTATTTGTCTTTGGAAGACTGGTTTATTTCACTTAGCACAGCATCCTCCAGCTTCATCCATGTTGTATATGGCAGGATTTCAAGAAGTAGAAATTTTTAATAAGAATAACGGGCATCCACTGATACTGGTGCTCATACTTCACAGGTTGTGGTAGAGGTTGGGTGCTTTCTCCTCTTCAGCTGTAACAAACCCCGGCTTTTAGCTGGGCACACCTGCAGAAGTGGTGTATGCAACTTCCAGAAAATGTCCTTAAAGACTAGGAGCATGCCCTTCTTTTCTGCTTCTGTCCTCTTGCATGGGATGGGGCCTGAAAGACTGGAGCTCCAGGAACCATCATGTATCATGAGGGAAGCTTGGGGATTAGGCAACAAGGTAGAAGTAGCCTGACTTTCTGATATCACAAAGGGTCACCTGTGTTCTAGAATGAATCTCTTTGGACACTTGCATGTGAGAGTGAAGGAAACTTACCTTGTTTAAACCATAGTTATTTTTGAAATGCTATTCATAAGCTGAAATAAATCCTAACTAATTCACATATATCATGTCATTTGATCCTGACAATACCTCTCTGAGATAGGTACTATTTTTATCTCCATTTGTAGGTGAAGAAATCAAGACCCAGAGAACCTTAGTAACTTTCTCATGGTCATCCAACTATTGGATGGTAAAGCTGGGATTCTAACACCCCCTCTTAGAAACAAGAATGTATTCATCAAATATTAGACTAACTGGACAAAAAATCCCCACTGGTCTTATGTCTCTAGTTAGGGTATCTTTCTAATAAGACTGCTTGAGAGGCCTGACCCTTTAGTGGCCCTAGACAGATAGTTCAGCAGATACCTAGTAGAGACTACATGATGTTTTGGTTAGGATGTTTTTGTCTTTGTTACTGAATATTTAATTTAAAACTGGTTTGAACAATTAAGAATTTTTTTTTTTTTTTAGCTTATATAGAAGGAGAATCAGACATAGAGCGGTCTTCAGGGTTAGTTGATTCAGCAGGCAAGTGATGTTAATAAGAACACAGGCTTTTCCCCCTCTCTGCTCTGTGGCCCACAGCATCAGTTTCATTCAGAAGTTTGTGCTTTCTGTGGTAACAAGAAGGCTGCTTGTAGCAATCAGGATTATCCATTTTCTTATTCCCGTCTAGCAGAAAGAGAGAAGGCATTTCCTCATTTTTCTTTTAAAATTGAGATAGAGCTTTCTTATAAGCTTCCTGCTAACATTCACCTGTCCAATAGCAACTGGTTCTAGGTATAGTCTGAAGGGAATTGTCAACATATAAGTGGTAATTGAGGCCATGGGAGTGGATGAGGTGCAGGGTTGCCTGCTGGCAAACATATCATGTGAGGTTTAGAAAAAGAAACTCCCTCTGGGCCAAATAATTAGAAATCTGCACGGTATCCCTTCCTCCCCAAAGGCCTGCACTGCTCCTGCCTTAGGACTTCAGCTATAACTAAATTCCCCTCCTCCTGGACCAGGTGGCTCTGTACAGGACACTCCCCTCATCATCAGATGTAGCAACAGAGATAAAATGGCCCAGGGAAATGGTAGCCTGAGCAAAGGAGAGGTCGTTGGTCAAAACTGCAAGGAAGACATTTTTTTTTTCTTTCATTGACTGGAGTCCAGAACTGTAGTGATGCCCCTGCTATATGACAGGTCCACAGCAGACTGGGTCCATCACCTCCATCATCCTAAATACTGCACCTCAGTTAACACAGGTCCAATACTGCATGCCACAACAAGTGGTCCACTTACATCCACCTGAAATCTCAGGTCTTTTTCATATGAACTATTTCTCAGATACATCCCTATCAGACAAAGAGGTTTGGAAGAAGAGCCCGTAAGTGAGAAATAGAGACCAAGATGGTGAGACTGCAGAGTGAGGAGAGTGGCCAAGAGAATCGGATGCTTCAATCTTGGAGTCTACTGATGGTGTGTGGCTTGTCCCTACCCTGTCAGTTTGTGTGTGATAATCTCCCTTCTCTCACATTGAGGGTATACTGATATATTTCACCTCATGGCCCAGTGGCCGGCATCTCAAAGGTATTCACCAAACATAACTTTGCTCTGTGGAGGGGGATTGTCTATCCCCTATCGCCTGGTGCTGTGTCTCTGAAACAGTGAAATGCATGGAATGCTGTTGCTTTTCCCATACACTGCCGCCAGTATCCTGTCTGCCTCCACTGGGCTTCAGTGTTCCTCACCAGCCCCCGCGAATTCTTTCTTGTCTTCCTTTTTTGGCAAAAGGGGGATGGTATGGGCTAGAGGAGGTTGCAGTCTCCACCTGTGCCTATAAAGGGAGCTCACTGATGGGAGTCCTGGGGGGAATAGTCCCCTGGTAGCCCCAACCAATGGTCCTCTGGTTTTGTGCCTAAAGGCAGGCACTGGGGAGAGAATTAAAATCTCTCTCATTCCTCTCAGGCAGGCAGTTTTGTTCTTTCTCAGGTTGTAAACCATGTGTCATCAAAAGATTGTGATTCCTAAATTAGCTTCATGGGGTATGCTGGGGCAGCTGAATTTCCTCTTAGAATCTGGCAATGGATTGCCTGTCAATCATAGGTCTTGGTGTCATGCGTTTTTCCTCTTACTGTCTTCACGGGCACCTTAGGGGACATTGTGAGACATTACTTCTGAGAATGCTAGCCGAAGGTCATTTAAAACTGGTCTTCACCACAGTATTTAGATAACTGCATCTGTAAAGCCACTTAAAATAATTTTTCTGTTTAGAAATGAAAAGAAGTCTCATTACTGGTTCGACTAGGTGCCTATTTAAATGACTAATGCCACCTCAGCTTAATTACTGATCTCCCTATTTGAAGTTAATATGTAATTTTTAAACCAACACTTTCTCTTCAACACTAAAAACATTGCTGCCTGGTTTCCATATAAATTAAAAAGTATCTCAGTTGGCTTGCCTGTATCCATACCTCTTTACCAAACTTCCCTGATACCAACACTTACTGGGCCAGAATTTCCTCTTAACAGGTAAATATGGCCTCGCATCATCAACTCATATCTTAAATATGTAAGAATTTATTTTCCCCTCAACAAAATTCCTCAAAGACTAGAATTGTAATATATATAAATATAACACATATATATGTATTACACACATATAAATGTATATGACATATAATACGTGTATATATGTATATAACATACATATATTTAATACATGTTATTTATAAAATATATATATTTGCTTTTACTCCTTCCAAAATATTGATTGCATCTTCTTTCACATTTCTGTACCTACTGGTATCACTCTAGTAATGCCCTAGTATTACAATTGTAATCCTTCTTTCTTGTAATTCCTCCTCGTCTCAATTTATACTGCATGAAGTAGCTAGATCAGACTTTTGGGGAACAGTTCTCATCTTGCTACCTCTTGTGCGAAAATGGTTTTAAAAAATTCCCTATATTTCTTTAACAATACAGTATAAACTCTTTAGCAATGGGTACCCCAGGTCCTATGGCCTCCTAACTCTTATTTGATATTTCTCTAGCATTTTGAATTGTGTGACCTGACCTTATTTTTTCAAAACTTTCTTCTCCCTTAGCTTCTAGAACAGCTTTTTCTCTTGACTCTACCAGTACCTCTGTTAACTGCTCCTCAGTTTCTTTTGCTGGACCTCAATGTGTCTCTCAAATCTTGATACACTCTAACAGATGCTTGACCTCTTCTGTTATCTCTCCACACTACAGGCTCTTCCTGGGGAAGCTAACTTATTCTCCAGCACTAACTTGCATGTACACAGTGAGGACTCCAGAGTCTTAGTCTTCAGCCCTGACTTATCCACCTTGTTCCAAACATGTGTTTTCAAATGTCTGGTGAAAAAATCCTATGCTTATGTCCTCCATTAAAATGACTCTTTCAATGGCTTAGGGTAGTTTCATTATTAAATTTTGGGGGAAAATCCATTCTTCTTGTATGTAAATAACCTAAAAATCAAATTTCCATAATGGATGAAGAAAAAAGAAGAACAGTAGCAAGTAGTCTTTCCTTTTGATTTTGGTACTTATTTGCCATATAACCTTAAAAATGTCACTTAAATTCATGGGTCCTCAGTTTGATGTCTTTAAAATATGGACTAATCTAGTTGAGGCAGCTGGTGTGGTGGGAAATGGCCTGGGACTGAAGTCTTATCTTGGTTCTGTTCCAAATGAACAAAGTGACATTGGTGAGTCATTTTCCCTCTCTAGTTCTTTCTTTCTTATGAAATAAGAAGATTGGATTAGTTATTAAAAGACCTATTCTATGTACCAGTATCCTTTTGTAAGGTACATATGATTGTGAAAACACCTTGCAAACTGTTAGGTTATTATACAGTTCTAAGGTATCATTAAGAGTACAAACAAGGGGTGCCTGGGTGGCTCAGTCATTAAGCGTCTGCCTTTGGCTCAGGTCATGATCTCAGGATCATGGTGGGAAGCCTGCTTCTCCCTCTCCCTCTCCCACTCCCTCTCCCTCCCCCACTCCCCTTGCTTGTGTTCCCTCTCTCGCTGTGTCTCTCTCTGTCAAATAAATAAATAAAATCTTAAAAAAAAAAAAAAGTAAAAGCAATCGGGGCTCCTGGGTAGCGCAGCTGGTTAAGCGACCGACTCTTGGTTTCACTCAGCTCTGACCTCAGGGTCGTGAGACTGAGCCCCCTGTTGGGCTCCATGCTCAGCGTGGAGTCTTGCGTTCTCTCTCCCTCTCCTTCTGCCCCACCCCCAGCTCTCTCTCAAATAAATAAGTCTTAAAAAAAAAAAGAGTATAAACAATCAAGTTGGCACTGAAGATGAAGGGCTAAATCATCAAGAACTGATAAGCTTCTGGGTTCTGTTAGGATCTACAATGATGGAATCATTTGAGTTCATGAGCAATTTTTAAGTTAGAATCACTGAATTACTATTGACCATCAGTATAATGGTCAACCAATATTTATTGTTTATAATAACTTAGTATTGGCAGTATAATTAATAGTATACTCCTAATACTGCATATTGTAGTATATACTATACCTACTAAGAATATAGAAACCATTTTTTATTGTTTCTCTTACTTCTAGCAGGTTGGCTCTTAATAGGTGTCAGTAAGCTTTTTTGTTTTAAGTAAATGAGATTCTATAATACAAATTGAGCACAACAAGAAGGAACATTTGAAATAGGAAAGTGTAAAAAATTTAGTAAGAGATAAAGGGAACTATATCCTGTAGAAACCTTACAATACAGTAAAGAGATCAGTTACTATATGACACAGAATTCTCAAAAGTTTTAAAGGGGAAAAGAGATTCTAACCCTTCTGGATTTATGTGACTTCCCTATTCATATTTTCTGTTCCATTTAGGCACCATTTGAATGGTCAACAAAAGTTTTGTCTTTTTTTCTAGGTAATGGTTGTAGAAGAGATTTGACTAATCACCCTTCCTCCCCCCAACTTCTAGTCTGACCCGGGATGAATAGTGGTACACACATGTACACATGCTCAACCTACTTGGAAATGAAATCCGTCCTTTTGGAAGTTTAACCACTCTAGGAAACTTATTTGACACTACGTCTGTCATGATTTTATGCAATTTGACACTTACGTTGTCTATAATGCTAATTTTATAACAACAAAGCAAGACAATTTTAAAACATCCTTATAAAATAAATATGTTTTATGTGCATGATGTTTACAATATACCTAAAATCTGTTTTTCATCTTATCAAAGTTTTTTATTTACTTCAGATGTTTGTTTTGGTTTTAACTCAAATCACACATCTTTTCTATTTAATCATAGGAATGAAATTATCTGCCTATCTGCCTTAAAAAAATACACTCTTTTCTTTTAATTTCCTTATCAATCTGGGCTATGCAGAAGGTGTTCCCTCTGAGACTTGAGTCTATGAATTCCTCAATAATTCCTACCTCACTGATGAAGAGTTCCAGGCAGGTTATTCATTAATTGTTGTCGTCAGTAACCTCACTCACAGTATTAGCTGTCAGATTCACTGCCAAGCTTCCTTTGTTATTGGCCTTAGTAAGACAAACCTTGGTTTATCTTTCATGACAGCTCATAGGCTGTCTTGGATGCCCTGCCCAGCGAGGAGGCATGGAATGCCACCTGTCTTTACACATTGTCGTTCCTGATGCCGTGAACCATTTCCCAACTCTTACTTAGTCATTTCCTTTTAACTCCTGGGTGATGTTCGTTGCATTTCTTGGGCTTGGTTGGGTAGCTAGGTAACACTGAGATATACAAATGGTTTCTTTACATCATTATTTGCTTTCAAGCAGAGTTTGCCGTTGAGGAGGGCTACATGAGTTGAAGATTTATGAAACTGCTTTCAAGATCATTATCTTTTTGTGTTTCCAGACTCTAGCTAACAAAAGTTATTACCATCAGTCATTGGCAGATCGCTGGGACTTATCTAAACAAATTTTGTTTAGGGTGATACTCCCCAGACTCTTGTCCTAGGATGTGCTCACCTTGACCCTTGGGGTCAGAGTAGGGAAGCAGAGGAGGGGAATGGTATTGTTATGACTAGACCTGGAAACCCTGTGCCATCGTTAGCATATTTATGAGGTAGCGGCATGCATGACATCTGTGCCAGATGGTCTGTGAAATGGAGAAAGTATGCATACATTTTATTGTCCAAGTTTGGGTGAGTAGTAGTGGGTGGCTAAGAAGAAATTAGCAATGAAGGGCACTTGGGTGGTTCAGTCAGTTAAGTGTCTGATTCTTGATTTTGGCCCAGGTCATGATCTCAGGGTCATGAAATTGAGCCCTGCATCGGGCTCCATGTTGATTGCAGAGCCTGCTTGAGATTCTCCCTCCCTGTGCCCCTCCCCCCACTAGCATGCTCTTGCTAAAAATCAATCAATCAATAAATAAAATCTTTAAAAAAAAAAAGAGGAGATTAGGAATGAAAGTCCAAGGAATGACTAATATTTGTCTTAAATGACCTAAGAATGTTTTTTAAACTAAATTGGAAATATACAACTCTGTGGTCTTTTGGTAAAGTCTAACATATACCATTTCTCTTTGGGATAGATTTGCTTATTTACTCACTTAACAACACTTATCAGGCATCTTTCATATGTCTCAACCTTTGTTAAACACTGAGAATAACAGGGAATGTAAAACATAGATTATTTCCTCTGAGGAATTCATAGTCTAATGAAAGGATAGATATACATTTAAATGTAATGTGATAGTGGTTGAACAGTCCTTCTTTAGTCTTGTTGTGTGGTCTTTGCCTTCTACTTCATCTGCCATCAGTGTGACAAAGACTTTCATTCCTTTCAGGGTATGAGGCATGCATATAAGTATTCTGGGCCAGTGAAGAGGTAATTTCCAATTAAGAAGGGGCTATCCTGGGGAGTGGAAGAGCCACACCCAAAGTGATGGGAAGAATGGCTAACCACTTCTCAGCTAGGGTGAGAGATGTTGTTCTCTGGAGTTTTGAGGAAGATCTGAAGACTTGGGTCACCTTGTAAGCAACAGCCTTGCATGGCAATGGGACAGCTCCCTAGTCCTCTCCATGTAATTGTCCTAACCCTGGGTGGGGTTGGAGAGCATGCACGGAAGTTAGAAAGCCAATGCATGCTCTAAAGAAGGGAATTGGGCCAATTGTGTCATCTTGGAATGTTAATTCTGTGCTACTTCCTTTGGGTCTCCTTTTAGAATTTTTCTTTAAAGTGGTGGTTCTATGCTATGGAACCTCTATGGCTGTCTGATGTTTATCAGATAAATAAATGCATAAATAAAACATATAGTATTGCAAAAGAAACCAATTATGTTGAAATATCATAATCAAATATTAAAAAAAAAACAGTGATAGGGGAAACTTCCACTTCCTAGAAGATGGACTACATCTTCTTTTCCTTATTCCTCCCACTAAATATAACTAAAAGCCGTGGACATTATATATGAGACAAACAAAAAAAGACTCTGAAAGGTGGAGAGCAATAGAAAGACCAGCTAGAGACTTTAGAGACCAAGGAATGATATGGTTGTGATTTCCCTAGATTGTCTTTTTGCCTTATATATTCTAGACCTAAAGCTAAAAAGCTGGCAAATCAGACATGTCAAGGCATGCAGACATAAAGTCCCGACAGAAGCTTTCTTTCTTTACAGCCAAAGGACCAGGAAAAGGAAAGTCTAGCAAGACAGAAAACTTTAAACAATAAGCACTCCACTCCAACCAAATACCATAGAAAAAAATCTGTGGTTCCACCCACACCTCTGCCGGCAAAGGCTGAATGGGGAGTGTAGTTGAGTTCTAGTGGAGAGTTGTGACTCCTACCCCTGCTCAGCAGTAATGATAAGCTTCTCTTCCCCTCAAGTATCAACAGAGGCCAAGTGGGAAATTTGGACCCCTAGTCCACTTGAAATAATACGGCAGCATTTCCCTTCTTCTGCTGGAGCAGTGTCAGATGAAATCAGCTAAAATAGAAAGTTTCAATAGAACCCAGAGTCTCATAACAAAATATTCAGAATGTCCAGATTTTTGTTCAAAATCAATTGTCATACCTAGAAACAGGTTAATCTTAGCTCGAATGAAAAAAAAAAAAAGACAATCGGTAGATGCCAACAAAGAGATGACAGAGATGTTAAAATTATCTGGCAAAGATATTAAAGCAACCTCTTAAAAAACACTTCAGTAAGCAATTATGAACATACTTAAAACATAAGAAAAGTAGAAAGTTTCAGCAAAGAGATAGAAGATATCAAGAAGAACCAAATGGAAAAATTAGAGATGAAAAATACAGGAACCTAAATAAAAAACATTCAATGGATGGGCCCAACAGCAGAATGCGTGAGACAGAGGAAACAATCAGTGACCTTGAAGATAAAATAGAAATTCTCCAGTTTGAAAAAGTAGAGAAAAATGGAGGAAAAAAAAATGGACAGTGCTTCAGGTGCCTGTGGGGTTATAACAATAAAAAAAAAAATGGAAAATTTGTGTCATTAGGAGAAAGGATGAGAGTTAAGCTGAGAAAGCAATAGCTGAAAACTTCCCAATTCAGCAAGAGCACTTAAACCTACATAATCAGAAAGTGAGTGGATCACAAAAAGGATAAACCCATAGAAACCCACATCAAAATGTATCATACACAAACTTCTAAAACTAAAAACAAAAGCAAAATCTTGTAAGGAGTAAGAGAGAATGACCTTACTCATAGGGAGAAAGCAATTTGAATGACAGGAGATTTATCAGAAATCATGGAGGCTGAAGAAAGTGGCATGTCATTTTTAAGAGCTGGAAGAAAAGAATTGTCAACCCCAAATTCTATATCCAGTGCAAGTGTCCTTTAGGAATGAAGGAGAAATCAAGACATTCCCTGATGAATGAAAACTAAGACCATTTGTAACTATTAGAACTACTTACAGTTCTTATCTCATGAAAGCAAGGGGAAGACAGGCATACCAATAACCAACTCAAAATATTAAGTAGCAAAAGAGAGTTTAATATTAAAAATCAGGTGTTGGGCATTCTATTTCAGCTTTCATAGTAAAATAAATAATCCAATTAGAAAATGAACAAAATGACATGAAAAAAAGACATGAGCAGACATTTCACCAGAGAGGATATACAGATGGCAACTCATGAAAAGATATTCAACATCATTAGCTTTTAAAGAAATGCAAAGTAAAACTACAATGAAATATCACTAAAGTAATACATTGTTTTTACACAAAATGCTTGTGAGGATGGGAAAAAACTGGATCACTCATATATATATTGCCTGTGAAAATGTAAAATGGCAAAGCCACTCCAAAAACAGTATGGCAATTTTCTTACGTAACTAAACATGCAACTACTGTATGACCCAGCATTTGCACTCTTGAGCAGTTATTCCAGACAAATGGAGACTTATACTGACACAGCAACTGATAAATGAATGTTTATAGCAGTTTTACTTATAATTGTCAAAAGTGGAGGCAATCCAGATGTATTTCAATGGCTAAATGGTTAAAAAGATGGTGTTAGACTCACACTATCGAATACTATTCAGCAATAAAAGGAAAAGCCACTGATACATGCAGCGTCTTGGAAGAATCTCCATAGTATTATGCTGAGTGGAAAATCTAGTCCCCAAAGGTTACACACTGTAGGATTACATTTATATGGACATTCTAGAAATAACAAAATTATGATGGCAGGCCAGGGTGCCTTAGTGGAGAGTGAAGGGAATAATGTAAGAAACTATCAAAGAAAGCTGGAAAAGTAATTGAACCAGAATGAGAAGAGCCTGCTAATAGACGTGAAGCTGATTGTATCAAAGATATGGGGTTGCTGAACAGGCTTTCCTAGATGGAAAAATGAAGGCGGAGATGGGATTTGATTTGAGGAAGGGAAGGGGAGTTAAATATGGATACCTCTGTGTGCCAGCACAGTGGTAAGTGCAACGCATGTAATGCTTCTTAGATTTCTTAAAACTGTTTCTAATGGTGATATAATTTACAAGTAAGAAGACAGTCTGAGAGAGCTTCAGTATTGTCCCAGAGACTGAACAACTAATTAAAATGGCGGAATCAAGATGACAACTAAAGTCTGATCTGTCTTTCAGCTCCATGTACTTTCCACCCCTTTCCTCAGGTAGGATGAACTGGAGCGAGGCCAGTCTGAAGGTGGGAGAACTTTCAGGAGAAATTTGTAGTCAGGAAGCGAGCTGCGGGGTGGTGAGAGGCTGCCCAAAGGCAGACTGTCTTCATTCAATTGTTTGTTTTTTTAAGAAAAATGGTGTTATCCTGGAATTACTTAAATGCTATTGTTGTTGGGTTTCTTTGTGGAAATTTAAGGAGTAGGAGCTCTGAGGCAAATCTCTGAGGTTTAGTGACTCAGTAATGTGAGTGGGTGAGGTTTCTAACTTTCACAAAAAGGTATATAGTGGCAGGTTTTTAGCCCAGGGGATGGAGTGGGTGGTGATAATGTCAGCAACATGATAGGGCACTAGGGAGAGAAGCAGGATGCTACCTGAGGAAATAAACCATTAACAAATAATCAGAAGGACAGTAGCTTGGAGCATCAAAATAACATTAGCAAAAAAATTTGGATAACCGTGGTATCCTTAGTGATTTGAGAAATACCTCAAGGGATTTTTGTTTTTTAGAACTTAAAAGATACTGAATGTAATACATTGGTTAAAAAATTATCCTTTTTATGGGTAAAAATTATTTTGGAATTAATAAAAATTATGGCTTAGCTAAAACAAGTTCTAAGGCTCTTATTTAAAGAGGACTTGTTGTTGCAAAGCAGAACTGGGCTTTGGTTTAACCGGTCAGTCAACACAAGTTCAGGGAGCATCTAACAACACTACACAGCTCAAATATGCCTTCTCAGACCACCCCATCTCTTCCTTATCTGACTGATTAGCTTATTTCTTTCATAGGCATTTGTCATAATCTAGAATTATCTTGTTTATTCACTTGTTCGTTATCCATTGACTCCAGTGGAATGTCAGTTCCATAGGGGCCGGAAACCTCTCTCTTTTATTCAGCCTGGTATACCCAGTGCTTTGCACACAGTAGGTACTCAGCAAGGTTTTGTTGAATGAAGGGTTGGAGGCAAAGATTGATAAGCTGGCATGCCTGGGGAATGTGATTAGGATATAGGTAGGATAAATGAAGTAGGGCACCTGTTTAGGGGCACCTGGTTGGTTCAATCAGTAGAACATGTAACTCTTGATCTTGGGGTTCTAAGTTTGAGCCCCATGTTGGGTGTAGAGATTACTTAAAAATAAAATCTTAAAATAAAAAAGAATCTCTTTGTTCAGTCCCACCTAGAATATTTACATGTTTTCCTTTTAATCTTTGCAGAATGCATTTTGAGCGAGGAAGTGTTTATTTTTGTAGCAGTTTGTACAAATTCAAAAGAAATGCATGTTGTTGTCTAAGTAGTTGGAACACAAAAATCATATGTTAACATAAAGCCTATATTAAATCATATCAACAATAACTGAAGACTCATGAAATCAAAGATACAGGATTGAGAACTGCCTTCCCCCAAACTTGAAAGCTTTGAATTTTCCTGTTAATGATAATAACATGATTTCTATTTTTGCATTTAAAGCTTACAAATTTCCTTCACACTGATTCTATCCTTTGACCCTCACCAAAACTTGAGGCTAAGTGATGAGCTGAATGAGAAAACTGTGGCTCATAGAAGGGACATTTCCACACACAAAATTTTAGGAAGTGGAGCTGCAAATCAGATTTCTAAAGCTATTCCTTGTATTAGACTTATTTGCTCCTTTAATACTTTCCAGCCATGTTTGAAATGATAAAGACAACAATTCATGTTGTCAGGATAAAAATCATGTGTGTTCTGGTGCAGTGACCCATTTTGTGACATCCTCAAGTGCTTACTGAGTCATAGACTGCCCCTTCAGTGACTTGGGAACAATATACCAATACAAGTTCCTCTCAGAATTGTGTAATAGACACTGCTGATTGACCACACAATTTCAGCTCCTCCTTTCTAACAAAACCCTAAATTTTTTCAGCTACCCATCCTTCCCCAGGCATGATCCCTCTCCTAGACTAAAGACTAGTATTGAATCCTGGTGATTCTATACCCTTTACCCATGATCATTCAGAAACACAGCATTAAGTCAATTTGTGTATGATTTCTTCTCTGGACTGCAACAAGTTGATCTAATTAGACTTAAGAAATAAACTTTTTTCCCTATAGTTGGAGAAGCAATCCTTTGGTGTCCATCGCTGCCCTTGCTAATGGCAACCATTTTGTGACCATGATGGAAGCCACTGTGTTGACAAAACTGAAGTATAGAGGAGGATTGAGAGAAAGGGAGTGCCGAACAACAGCAGGAGGTCTGAGCGCACCAGGACTCGTATCTACCCTAGCTTTGAATTTCTGTATTTTTCATGCCAGTTTGGGGTTTTCTACTACTTGCAGACAAAATCATCCAAGTGCTAGATGGAAGTAAGGGAAATATGCAGGGGCAATCCACCGAAGCAGAAGTTCCCCTGATGGCAGAGATCATAGATCTTGTCCATTGCTCTGTTGGGCACCTGGATGAATATTGTTGAACGCATGAAAGCAACATTCTAATTCTAATTCTAATAATTCTGGGGGCACCTGGGTGGCTCTGTCTGTTGAGCATCTGACTCTTGATTTTGGTTCATGATCTCAGGGTCGTGGGGTCAAGCCCCAAATTAGGCTTGGAGCTCAGCACAGAGTGGGCTTGAGATTCTCTCACCCTCTGCCCCTCCCCCACCACTCATGCTCTCCAAAAAAAATAAAATAAAATAAAATAAAATAAAATAAAATAAATAATTATAAAAGAAGAAGATAGCAGGAGGGGAAGAATGAAGGGGAGTAAGTCAGACAGCGGGGAGACAAACCATGAGAGAGGATGGACTCTGAAAAACAAACTGAGGGTTCTAGAGGGGAGCAGGGTAGGGGGATGGGTTAGCCTGGTGATGGGTATTAAAGAGGGCACATTCTGCATGGAGCACTGGGTGTTATGCACAAACAATGAATCATGGAACACTACATCAAAAACTAATGATGTAATATATGGTGATTAACATAGCAATAAAAAATTAAAAAAAATTATAATGAGCAAAGGAGTCAGTTCTTTTGAGAAACTGGTTCACTCAAGACAGGATTTTCGTTTAACTGAGTTAGTGGCCTTCCAGTCAACAATATTTACTGATCTCCATCATGTCTAGAAAATGATGCAAAGTAGTGTTAATAGGTAACTCTTAAATAATATTATTATTAAGCATCGTTTGCTAGCACCGCCATAAACATTTTGCACATATCAATCCATTTATTTCAAAAAAAATTAAAAGAACAAAAAACCTGTAAGGGAGTCTATTACTCCTCTGTTTTCTAGATGAGAGACTGTGAAGTTAGTGCCTGGCTGGCTCAGTCGGAAGAGCATGTGACTCTTAATCTCAGGGTTCTGAGTTCAAGCCCCATGTTGGGGGTAGTGATTACTTAAATAAATAAAACTTGACAGAAAAATGTTCCATAATATGTCCATGTTTGGTCACACAGCAAGTAAGAGAGGTGGGAATCTAGCTTTATTACCTTCATATGGGAAATAGAAGACACTTTTCCTAATTAAAGGCAACATGGTGGTAAAGAATTTTGAGAACCAGTGGCTATGAAATGTATTTTGGGCATTGGAAAAAAAATAAGACAAAGTATAAATTTATTTTGGTTTATGATCTATCACCTCAGACTCAGCCTTTACTGCTATGCTCTCCAATAAGGTAGCCACTGACCACACGTGGCTACTGAACACTTGAAATGTGACTAGTGTGCATTTTAATATGCTGTAAGTGTAAACACACAGCAGACTTAAGAAGACTTAATTTGAAGACTTAATAAGAAAAAATATATAACCTATCTAATAATTTGTTATATGGATCACATGTTGCAATGACAGTACTATTCTGAGTATACTGGGTTATATAAAAATATACTGTTAAAATTAACTTCATTTGTTTCTTTTTGCATCTTTTAATGTGGCTATAAAATTAAAAATTATATATGTGGCATATTTTTTTGCTGGATAGCACTACTTTTCTGATTTTATCTTCAGTGTTGTTTCTGGGTTCTTTCTACATTCTCTGGATTTAAAAAAAATGACTCAAAGTTCAGAGATACTTCATCAATATTCACATTTTCTATAGTAGATGGATTATTGACTTTTTTTTCCTAAAAATTGTTGTATGAAAACCAAAACTGTTTTTGAAATTATTGTTACTAGCCGTCCTACAATGTTAATCATCTACTTGCACTTTTGTGGAATGTCACAGGGTTTGCGAAGTTCTGGAATCTGAAAACAGAAGTAGAAGAACTAAGAACGGGGTAGAACTTTAAGTCCCGACATTGAGGTTACCATGCTCAATGGCCACTTCTGTAAAATCACTTTGTATGAGAATGCACTGGTTTGTGCCAAATGGAGATTTAATGTCATAAACTTCCCTGTGGGAGGGCAAAGGTCAACCTAGCACCACCTGCTTGTGAAAGCAAAGCTTTATATCTGGTTTTTCTCAGACTCTACCACAGGTCATGTAAACTGCATATTTTCTTAGTTTTTTCAGTATTGCAGTTTCAAAATGCACTTACTGTAGAAAATTTGTGGTTGCATTCCAAAGCTAAAGACTGACAGAATCATTTGGGATGGAAGTGGGATGGGTCTCTGAGACTGGAAGTTGCAAATGCATTAAAAAAAAAAAAAAAAAGACAAAACAACAACCAAGGAAACCAAGTTCCTTCAGCAAATAGTTTCTTCTCACTTTCCTATTTGGCTCTTTTCTCTTTTTCATTATTTTGACTTTGATATGACGTCTGTACATGTCTAAGAAATACACCAGCTAAGTAAACACACAAGCCTCACTCCTAAGGGAAGTTTCCATATAGGTCAGTGTACTTTTTAAACCATATAAATATCAGATTAACTTGGGATTCCAGAAAATCTAATGTTAGGATCTTATCCAAGATCCACATAGTTTAGTTTTTTTCCCCCTCTAAATTTGCAAGGTAAAAATGTAGAGCTAAAATAAAAAGCTTTGCAGACTCCTGAAAAAATTTTTTTTATATTGCTGCTTGTATTTTTTTTTTTCACTGCGTGCATTTTTATGGAAGAGTTTGTGAACCAATCAATCAATGAGCTAATCAGTCAATCAATGATCATGGGTACTGAGTATCTTTCATGTTTGGAACCTTACTAATTACTCTGAAAATTAAGTAAAATAAGCCAAAATGGTACTGTTATTGACCATTTAGTTGGAAGATACTGACACACCCTTGGCAACCTTTCATAGAGGTGAGACTTGATCTGAGCCTTGAGAAATGGGTCAAACTTAAGGGAAGGGAGAGCAGTTCTAAGCACGGGGGACAATTTGATCTAATAATGGGAGAAAAATGGTATATCTCAGGAAAAATAAGAAAATCCAGCATTGGTTGCTCCTGGTCAGTGGTGAGGAAATAAGCCTGGCTAGGCAGAAAAAACAAATAGTGGAGAATTTTTATCATTAGGTATTGGAGTTTACCTTGATGTGGGAGGTACCAGAAAGTTCATATATTTTCTGGTCATAAGAGTGATGTGCGGAGATTAATGTTCAAATGGCAGTCTAGTGAATGAGTTAGAAGCAGGATGCAGAACCTGAGGTCTGTTCAGGTGTGGTTGAAGGGATGACGACCACGATGTGTAGGCTGGGCTATAGTAGGAGAAGGGAAAGATGCCTGGGATATCCCGAAGGAAGATCTCATAGAACCTGATGACTAGGCTGGTTGATCACCTCACTGGAATCTGTTTTTAAGAAAAATAAAGTGTAGCTTTTAGTTTTGAGCTTGAGCTTCCAGCTTTTCTGTTCCTGTCCTTCTCAGTAGATGACCATTTCTTTTGCTCTTTTACATCTTCCTTGTCCAGAGAAACCCCGCATAAATGTTTGCCAAAAAAACCGAATCAACAAAATAGCTTTCAAATATACATTCTCACAAAAAGTATCTGCTTTTCACAAATGTCATAGTACAATACAAGATCTAAATTTGCTTTCCCCTAATTTAAACTGTTTCTCCACCCTGAATTCTCTCTCTTTCATCCTTATTAAATCTACTCATTCTTTAAATCTCATCAAAAATGCCACTTCATTTTGTTCCTGACTGATCATAGCTAAGGGTATTTGCATTTTTCTTTTGGTAATTAATCACCAGTCATAGCCCACCTTATGTTTTAACTTTTGTACATTATTTCATGAGATATATATTTTTTAAGGAGGTTCCCCACCCAGGACAGAGCCCAACATGGGGCTTGAACTCATGACCCTGAGATTGAGACCTGGGCTGAGATCAAGAGTCAGACACTGAACAGACTGAGCCATCCAGATGCCCCTTATTTTGTGAGATATTTAATGGGTGCCTCTTGGAGGACAAGCTGTATGTCTTACATGTCTTTATATTTATTCCCTCTATGGCATAGACCACTGTTCTGCATAGTGCAGGTGATGTATAATCTGCTATTGTCACATTGAATTATTTATTGGGTAGCATTGTCCTGGTTTGGCACATGGCATTTCTTGTCTGGGCTATTAGTGCAGTCTCCTAGCTCATCTCCCTGCCTCCAATTCATCCTTCAAATTGCTGCCCAAGTTATTTTTATAAATTTTAGTTGAGATTGGTACCTATTGCCTCAGAATAAAATCCCAACCTTTAATATTCAAAACCTTCTATCACCTGGTCCTGGGCTACACTTCTACACCCATCCTGGGTCCTATCCTCTGCAGAGTGTGTTCTGGTCATGCTGGACCATGGGCCCAAAATGACTAATATCTGAACTTTGTTGAATCTTGTCACCTTAATCTAGAATGCACCTCTTACCCTGCAAGTGATTCCTTTTTTTTTTTTTTTTTTTTTACCAGTCAGGTCACAGGAGACACTCTTTTGGGCTGTTATTGTCACTTCAAGCAACTCCAAGTTATTCCTTAGCTAGAATGCCAAAAATAAACCTCATCTCCTTGCTATTGACAACAACATGAAAACTTGTTTTCCAAAGTTGTCAAAAGGCATCTAAGCCAGTATACAGAAATCTCCGTGAAGGTCAAAGCTCACTGTTTAATAGTGGCCAAGTTCTCTGTAAGTCAAACTAACGCTTTTTTAAATCTGCGATTGTCTAACACAGGAAAACAAAGTTAGAAACAGGCTAGGGCCTGGCACAGGGTGGGGCTTTCCTAAAGTCCAAATGCACAATGCACCCCCATCCGTAAGAGAATCACTGCTGGCACTGATCAAACATTGTGGCAAAACAGACAAACACGCAAACAAACCTTCTACCAAAGACCCATTTCCTATGAAATTTTGAGTGAGTGCTTTAAGTCATGCCCCTGAAACTCATCTTTTGCCTCCCTATGCTCACATGACAGATAATACACAATTCTATTTTTTTTTCCAGTGGGACTGCTTGAAATTGCTGTATTTTGAAATGCTCCTGAGCTTAAAATATATGAAAAAATGAAATACTATCAAAATGAATAGGCTGTGGATCCTAAATGCATGAACTCTGAGAAACTGGAAGATTAAGTAATATTTATTTGTGGAGGTATGTGCCTTCTAATTTTAAATCTATTTCTGTTTGTTCCACACTAGAGAACATTGGAAAATACCACCTGAATAAAGCTTTTGCTTTTAGCAGCCCTGAAAAACTCAAAACTCTTGTTTTTTGTTACTATAATCTGGCTTCTCCTTTGATTAAAGGCCAAAAGTTATAGAGAACATGCTGAATAAGAGGTATTGATTTTTTGCCAAAGGTAAAACTCTACAGATATTTTCAGACATTTGAGCCAATGGGCCTTTTAAAACCTTGTAATTATTTCCTTGTGCATTGGTAGATACTTCTTGTTTCATCAAAACTTATAAGACTTTTTAATACTCCATCATTTATTTAGCAATGATTTATGCAGCTTCCACTGGTGTCAGGCAAAGTGTTGGGATTCAGCAATGAGCAGCAAAAAACAGCCCTCAAATTGTGCTATCCACAATCTGGAGAAGAAGTCATAGAATTATCAAATAATCCTACAAATTAGTGAGAATTCTATTAGCACTCTAAATTAGAGAACCTGGTGCTATGAGAATGTCTAAAAAGGGATCTGACCTAGGTAAGGAGGTCAGGGAAAGCTCCCCAAGGAAGTGACGATTGCACTGATTACTGATTTGTGAATGATGAGTAAGAGCTAAAATTGCATTCCACGTAGAAGGACTATTACGTGCAAAGGCTCTGTGGACCAGTGGGCATATGACCTGCAGTGGGAACGGGAGTAGGTCAGTGTGGCCAGCAGAGCTGGGGAAACATGGCGAACACGGGGTTGGAGTGGAAGGAGAGGTCAAACCATGCAGGTGTTAGGCCATATTTGGGATAATGCCTTTATCCTAATTGTTTGGAAAACCTGTCAAGGGTTTATAAGCGACAAGAGACAATTGCGATCAGGCTTATGTTTTGAAAGGATTACCAGAGTTAAAAAGCAGGGGACACATGGGGGAAGGGGTAAGAATGAGGGGAGCCTCAACATGCATCAGATGTTGTCATCTTTGTTCAGGGTGGCCACGGAAAGTAGGCTAGAAACATATTTGAGCTAAAATAAATAGGACTTGGTAATGAATCGAATATATGGCATGACTCCTGAGTTTCTCTGTTGGCCAAAACCTTTCCAAATTAAGGCATAGGCAAACCCGGCATATTTATTCTCTTAAGAAATGTCTCTGTCAATAACCCTTCAGAATTCATTGATTCAACCACTATTTACAGAGCACCTGTTCTGTAATATCCTCATTGCTGGTGATGCAGGAATGCAGGAGGCAGTCTCTCATGGACCTTATGCCTGTCAGTACCAGACACTTTGGCTAAAATGAAAATTAGTGGAAGCACAATGAAAACAGTATTTAAACTATGGGGGTGGTGGGGGTGGTGGGGGTGTCAATTTTTTTTTTAAAGATTTTATTTATTTAAGAGAGAGAGAAAGAGAGAGGAAGAGAGAGCGTGCGCGAGCTGGGGGAGGGGCAGAGGGAGAAGCAGACTCCCTGCTGAGCAGGACACCCACGGACATGTGGCTCCAACCCAGGATCCTGGGATCATGACCTGAGCCAAAGGCAGATGCTTAACCGACTGAGCCATCCAGGCGCCCGTCGATTTTTCTTTTGGCAGATCAGGTTTGTTTTTTTTTTAAGTGCTTTACAATTTCTGAAGCTCCTTACTACCTCATGGGCAGTGGGATAGAAAGGAGGGTGTACATTGAGGAACCAGGGAAGTTGAGGGCTTCCGAGGTCACAAAGCTATGAGAAATTATTACTTAGGCTCAGGTATTGCAAATCTGAGATGAGGGCTCTTACTCTTTTTTAAAATTAAGACTGTAATCAGGGAGGTTGGAAAAGAAGCCTCCTGGAGAAGAGTATTCCTTTTCTAAATAACCAGTCTGAAAAATAACAGATTCAAGGCCCTATCAACTTGGAAAAAATCACATTCTTAGATTAAGAAACTAAAGTGTGCTTCTTTTGCCTTCATCATTAGCTAAAGTAACATGACCAGATTCTTTATTGGCCAAACGAAGGCAGGAGAGTCAGGAAAATTCTGATTTTTGTATTGATCATGGAGGTGAACAATTTCAGGTATGCATCTTGGAAGTTCATGCCAGTACCCTGTGGGGGAATTTAGAACCAAGGGAAATATAAAAGGCAGGCCTACATTCACCTTATTTTTTTTCATTTGAGAAGTTGAATTATGTGAAATATTCTGATGCTTTGTCTCCATCATAGTACTTCTTAGCTAGTCTTTGGTAGATACCCTTGAAGGGCTTTAAGGTCAGTTTTTTTTTTTTTTCATTAACAATAACTTGATTTTTTTTTTTTTTAACAAGGTTATATGAGAAAGTTTGATCCCAGGGTGGTTCTAAGGAGGTGGTCTGACTTCTCTTGGTCTTCATATGCTTATTAGGTTTAAAAAAGAGGTAATTGCAGGGAAGACATACTCCTATCCCTTCTGAGCACTGTCAATTCTTATTGAATAGGCACATCACCTGGGTTGCCTCTTCATTACTGGAAAGGTTTCCCTTGTATCTAACATATTTCCAGTTTAACAGCCCCCCCCCCCCCCGCACAACCCACAAAAAAGTCTCTACATCTGAACCAATATTCAACATTATTTATCAAAATAAATTTATTAAAAGTATTCAAAGACCACGTCAAAGTTTAGCTGCCTTCAGGACAGTTTTTGGCACTCATCATGGACAATGTAGTTTCCTACACGACAGCACTCATTCTATTACACCACTTAACAATTCAAACACAGACCGTTTCAGTTTTAGTGTTACATGAGACAACAGTACTGATGATCTGTAGTCCTAAGAACTTCAACACCCTTGCACACAGTAAACATTTTAATATTACTTATTCCTAAATAACTAAAACTAAAACCACTATGTGGTAACATGGACTGATTTAGGGAAAGATACACAGCCAGCTAGCTAAGGCCAAATAATCCCAGACCTCTTGATTTTTTAAATGTTTTTGGACCAACAGTATCACATCATACCTTGGGGTCTCACATTCCTGCCTTCCCAGTGTGAGACCCATCACATGCAGACCACTTTTTCCCTGTGTTCTGGACACAGCTACGGAAGCTGTCCCAATACAAGCTTCTCCTAGACAGTTACCAGCTTCCTGATTCAATAACTCTGAATCAGTAGTTCTGAGTGATGTTTCCTGAACACCCAGGCTAAGTTTAAGGTCAGTCTTTTTGGCAGGTCACAGCCTTTCCCCTTAGGCAAAAAATGAAATGTCCTCCACTTTTGGGCTCCCTTTCTCATCTCATGTGGCATGGGGCTCTGTGGCGATCTGTGGCTTTTTACACAAGTCCTGGTAGAATTCTGACTCCAAGAAACGGGGATAAGAGTTGTTCTCCATCAAGCTGTAGACCCTTTTCTGGGCAGTTGTAAAGCAGCCGCTTGTAACTTCTTGTATATTTTGGGCAATCAGAGTTTTGGTTTGAAAGTCTATGTTTATCTGAAATTAAAAAAAAAAAGTGGTTTATTCCATAATCAGAGCTAGAGATTGACACCTATTTGATATTTGAAAACAAGAAGCAAAAACTATAATGTGATGAGCTTCACTAGCCAGGTCATTGAAGAAATGAAATTAATCTAATTAAAAACTAGAATTAGTTTTTAAAAACAATTTTACTCCTCCCCCCTTAATTTAATTTGATGTCTTTTGTTTGGTGCTAAGAATGTTCAAAATATGCTGCAATGAAGAACTTTTTTGTCCCCCCTCACCTCTTTTGGAGCTTCTTTTTCTATGAAATCAGTATATATTTTTCTTGCTTTGGAGGACAGTTTTTGGGGTGACTTGGTTTTTTTGAAGTCTTCACAGGCCAGCCAGAATTCAATATTTTCTTCACAAAACTCAGATTTTAAAAAAGCCCTGAATGCAGCAAGACCATCTGGGGAAAAGGGAGGGGAAAAAAAGCATACAGAATGTGAAGTGGGTGACCAATTAATCCCTTAATTTTTTTCCAGACCTACCATTCTCCCACCCTTATATTTTATTATTTCTGGATGATAGCAATTTTCTCGATTTCACTCAAACTTGTAATCCTCAGAATCTGGCTCTTTAAAGACTAAGATGCTAATAGGCAAAATGCTTAAGTTGGCACACTGCTACAAAAATAGAAATACTTAACTTTGCTATTAATGCAAATATTTATAGGGGAACCTAAATTCCCTGGAAACATTGTATGCAGTGGAAAAGCTGATTCAACCTCAAGGAAAAGCAACTGCCACTACAATTTTGGCTAGTTTCTCTTTCCTACCTACAGTGAATAAACCATGCATTTCCATGGTTAAATACTAGGAAATAAAGGAGAAAAATAGGCATTATATTTTTAGTGATTGTAAAGCTGAATTCCCCTTGGGCAATCTGCTCTTCTGTTGTATGAACACCTTTCTACACGTGTGATACTTGAAATGGATCAAATTCAACAGGTTAACTTACATTTACTGGCTAGCAGCTCATCAAATGCTTCTGACCACAGCTGTGCTTCCTCAGGAGAAGGCCTACAAAAGAAAGTCTGCGCATTAGCTTGTGCACACCAGAGTTCCTCTTTTCAGCACAGCAGCTAGCTATTCATATTTGCAAGTACAAGATTTTCAACTTACTTGATGAAGGTTTGCTGTTTGCTTTTCTTGCCATTTTTGGGCTTCCCAGGAGAGGATGAATTTTGCAAGAAGTAGCTCAAACGGGTCTTCCAATCTTTTAATCTAAAAAAAAAAAATATTCACTAAGTGGCAACATTTTAAATTGCTACTGCAGCTGAAGGCATTTAATCAAATAAAGTCACCCAGTAGCTACAAACTAAATAAGACAAAACAAGAACTCTTCAAGTCAGTCTTACTCATTTTACATTTAAACCTAGCACCTATGTGCTGAACACAATTAGTTTCATCCATTCATCTGAACAGAAGTACTACCTTTATAACTAAGGGTAAGACTACCTAAAATTATTAGGTAGTTGGCATACTTCAAAAGGCAGATGCTATTTCTGGTCCACAAAAGGCAGCAGTTTTTCTGCAGCCTTAATTACAATTCTGAGACATTTCATACGTGAAACCTACAGTGGAGCGGCCTGGAGCCAGTCGGTATTCATTTCCCTTCTACCCTTAAGCAGGAGGCTCTGGACCACACTAGAAGCCTTGAGGGAGGTGGGTGTGTGTGATTGAGCCCCCCCCCCCCAACTACAACCCTCATTTTAAGCAGATGATGCATAACAATGATTTCAGTCTTTAGTGGCTGAGATATGCAGTTCCATTAAAAAACAAAAACGATTTTAAAACGAATATAATCAGAATCGACCAAAATACTCCTTTCAGAAGCTGTGTAAGTTGATCAAAACTTATAATGCAAGGTACCATTGCTGGGGATGCGCTTCAGCCGCAGGACTCTCGGATGTTATTTTAAATGCGGGGGGGGGGGGACAACCCGCAATTTCTTAGGCGCATCTACCACCGCCCCCATATCAAAAATTTTCTGTTCCTAAACTACCCGAGAGCCCTTCGCTCACGTAACAAAATCAGTACACACCACACAGATTTAACCTTATTTATAGCAAATTGACCTTTTCCATTTTTTTTTTCCTGCAGAGGCGCAGGTTACATAGTTTTCTTCCCCCCGCCCCCCTTTTTTTTTTGAGCCCGAATGTATCAGGTTTGCAGCAAACCGGGAGAGCCAGGTCCGCAGCGAGTGACGGGAGAGAGAAGAAGGCCGTACTCACAGGGTCCGCTTCATTTTTTCCCGCTTCTCCTCGCTCTTGGGGCTGTTGCCGGAGCTCTTGTCCATGGATCCGCAGTCGTGCTGGACAGCCAGGAACATGACACTTTGCATTATCTTCCCCCTGCTGGAGCTGCAGCTCTTTGCGGTGGGGCGCGCACCGCCGCGTTTATTAGAGGTGGCGGGGCTGGGGCGGGGCCTCACGCCGCCGGTCCCGCCTCCAGAGGGCACTAATTGGTCGGTTGCAGACGGGCCCAAGGGCGGGGTTGGCCCCGGCCCGCGGTAGTCACGGGAGCCGCCGAAGGGTCTCGAAGCGAGGTTCGCTGACGTCTGCGGCCTTTGCTTTGTACGCACTCGGGCCGAACGCGGCGGCTAGCGGTGATGGTGTGGGATCAGGCTGAGAAGGCTCCCTGCGAGCCACGGCCGGTGACCTTTGCCAAGGAGTGGTGGCCCGCGGCGAAGGGAGGGAGCCAAAGTTGGCTGCGGCCCGGCGGGGACGCTCGCCCTCTCCTCCCCTCCCCCACGCTTACGTGCTCCAAACCGCGAAGGGGAGTGCTGATTCCCCACCGGGAAAAACTTGCTTGTGGCGAACCTGGGTGCAATTGCCTTATTTTGAATTAAGATGTTTCCCCCCCTTTTTGAGAGCGCGCCCTCTTCCCACACCTCATTTCTTGGTTGGCAAACTGAGGCCGCTGGGAGACCCTCACCTGTTCCGCTCTGCGATTCGGTTTAGTCTGGGGGGAAGGAAAAGATGAAAGGGAGGAACTGTGACGATTCAGGGACAGGTGGTGTGACCTACTGTACCTACCGGCAGATTGGAACACGTTTGGGAATGAACGATAAATAGGGAAGGAACCGGAGAAAGTGACTATCAGATGACAGTCTTTTTAACAGGGCGTACATTTTTGATCACCAAAAGATACCTGATTGGGTCTGTCCGTGGGGTTGCAAGCTATTTCTCCGGAGTCCTTGGCTGCTTTTCCTTCCAGAACAGAAATCACAGATCTCCTTCTGCTGAGATAGAGGGAAACACCAAGACCTTCCAGCTGTAATGCGCCAGAGCCCTTCTTATTTAAGAGTGCAAGGATGCAGGATTTCCTCATGAGTCATTCTTAGTTTGCTTAGAATTTACCAGAACTACTTAATAACTTGCAAAGCGGGGAGCGGTAGAGAGGAGGAGCAAGAGACGTTAGTGGTTTACCTGAATAAGTTTAATTTGTTAATTCTTCAAAAATCAGCTCTGCTGTACCCGGCTTTAAATGTTTTGATTGGGAAGGACAAACAGAGAACCTCCACAATAAATAACCTCAGAGCAATTACTTGGTTTCAGGTAACAGAACTGTACAATGGAATATTCAAATGGTTTCCCCATCAAGCATTTCAGTAGAAAATAAGATTAACAGCAATGTTAGGCTACAAATATTCTCCCTGCTTTGCATTAAAACTGCTAAAAGAAAATTGGAACTAGGGCGCCTGGGTGGCTCAGTCCTTAAGTGTCTGCCTTCAGCTCAGGATCGAGCCTCACATCTGGCTCCCTGCTCAGCTGGAAACCTGCTTCTCCCTCTCCCACTCCTCCTGCTTGTGTTCCCTCTCTCGCTGTGGCTCTCTCTGTCAAATAAATAAAGTCTTAAAAAAAAAAAAAAGAAAATTGGAAATAGTTTAACTTCTCAAAGTAAGCTACCAGTAGTTGGAGCTCCAAGTTTGACTTGTAGGGTAAAATCTGTAATAATTACTAAAGAGAACAGCCATGAACTTTATTATAGAAAGGAAAATCATTTAGATTTCAGTAATAAATAGTTCAAAACATGTTTGTGAAATGTTAGAATGCTATTTTTCTCATGCATATACTCTATCTCTAAAAGAACCCAGCATAATATTCCCATCTATTTTCACTTTCTGATTATTCAATATTTATTAAATATGTGTGATAAATAGGAACTTGTGCTTTTTTTTTTGCCAGTATAAACCTTAATACATTATTCACTTAGAACCTTGGATGGTACCTGTACCCCTGAAACAAGTATATGTTGATAATATGTTATATATTAATAAAACAAACAAATAAAAACCTTGGCTGGTAGAATTCATTCACAGTGGAAGGTCGAAGAGTTCTGACAAAGAGACCGCAAGGAGAGAGAGCTGGATCTGTGTCTGGAGACCTAATTAAAGTCTCAGCTTAATCAATAAATGATAAGTAACTGTTGGGACAGTCTCATCACCCCTCCTGGAGCCCCAGTTTCTCATTTGTACTAAGAGTAATATATCTTTTTTTGCCAATTTCATTAGATGTTATGTGACTCAAGTGAGGGGCCTTTGTGAATTCTAAAGTACAGAAGTTTGGTATTAATTTGCATATGTGTGAAAAAGGAAATATAGCTATTCAAGGTAGAGAAAGCATTAAAGGATTAACTCAGAGTTAATTAGGTTATAAATTTGTAAATACTATTAAAATATCAAAATAATGTCCCAGAGATTGTAAAGTCTTAGGCTTATAAGAGATACTTAATACATGCTCTCTGGATCTTAAGCATATAAGGAAAACAAACAGTTTGCCATTTCAACTATTTCAGAGATCTCCAAGCCAGGGAAGTTAAATCATCTCAATGTATTCATAAAAGTGAATACATATGTATCCATATAAGCAACTGGTTTAAATATAGACTATTCTAGATGTTTCTGTGTTTAATGTAATTATTTGCTTTTTACATAAACCATTACCAATTGACAACTGATGTTAAGTGGCAGCAAATTAATTTTTTTCCTGAAAATTGTGAGGCCAATTGGTAAATCTGAATGTGTAATGATTTATCATTTCTGTATGTAAAGGTGATTTTAAGAGTTAAGGCAAGACCTGTTTCACACTGAGAAAACTTTCAGTCAAAAAGTTGTCATGGTAATGTCTTTTATAAAGGCAGCAGACATAGATTTAAAGCAAAAGCTACAATGTTTGATGACTTCCCTTTGTCTTTTTGTTGCAAGTGGCTTTTAGGTAAATGGGATTGCTCAATATTAAGATGACACATATTTTCCATTCTGTAGTGGCGGGAGAAGCAATGCAATAGGTTGTAAATACTGCACAGCAAAACCACAGTTGGTTTGCTTGAGAATACATTTTCAGTGTTGAATCTACCATGCCCTCTACTGGAGAGGTTTTCTGAACACATGAGTGGTGGAGGTTCTCCCTGTGGTTCTTGAATTTTTTGTATTAAAAAAAAAATTAAATTACAGAAGAAGGCAAATGAAAAATACAAGTTTCTAGCAACACCTAAAGTAGAATATGGAAGGCAAAAGTCTCCCCTGCCACAATTCTCCCCGCTGTATGCTCTCGCCACTGTATGCTATTATTACTAAGAATTATGAATTATTGTTAGCTAAACATGTTTATTACAGAATAACTTTCATACTTAGGCTTTAGAAATTTAAGAACCTAGAGAAATGCTTAAAAAACACAAAAGAATCATTCTGTGTATTACTCCATGCTTTGTTTTTTTTTCAGTCAGTAAGATATCTTAGTTCTTAAATTTGTAAAAGCTGTAAACTGTTGCTTACCTCACAAAATCTTAAGTTGGTGGTGAGTTTAAATGAAAGGGGGAAAAAAACCCCTACTGTAACTGTTGATAATATTTGAGGAAGTTTAACACCAGTCCCTCTTTCCCTCCCTCCCTCCTTTCCTTCCTTTTTTTCTTTTTGGGGGGGGGAGGGGGAGTCTCATTTAGCTTTAGGTGGTGAAATATTTCTTTTAACAGAATAAACACATGACCCCACAAGATTCTGTACTTTTCTTCACCCCTAATATGATCTGAGTTTTAAAAATCCTAATTAATGTCTTTCTTAGAATGTAATTTGTATGCCCAGAAGCTGATAAGAGAGAAAGTTAGTGTTTTTGTCAGGAATGAATCAGAGTTCCAACCTAATACTTGACATGTGTTATAAAGGAGTTAGTCATTTTACCAATCTTTGTATTGGTAATTCCAGTTAGAGCATTTCCATGGTTCTGCCTTAAATTAATCCAAGGTATGGAGTATGTCCCACTTCAAATGCAGGCAGGGCGGGCCTAATAAATTTGATAACCCCCTTCCTCACTAAAGCAACTAGATTTTCTTTGAAAATCAGCATTGGGAATATCGTGATGTTATTGTTCCCCCATATAAAAATTTCTAACATGTATTGAAATACCTCTAATAGATTTCTGTAATTATTAGGCCTGTAGATTAAAGGAACAATTGTATGAAGTCTGCTTTAGGGGATTATTTCTAGTGTGTATGCCCATTGCTACTGCTGTCTTCAGTGACCGTGGACTACACAGAATCTCAAGGGAGAGTGGTGATTATAAATCCCTTCTTATAAAATAAGTTACATAGGTAGCATATTGTCTATAAAGTGCAGAGGTAGAGCTAAGAATTTATTTCCTGGCATTTCTTCTGCCTGGGATTGTAATTTCTGTGCACAGAATTTTGTCAAATCATTAGAGTGTTAAGTGTCCTACTCACTACCTTTTTGAAATTTTGGGAAATTGGGTTCATAATATACAAGATTTCAGAGGTCTACATATGATACTAATCACTGAGAGTCAGAGAGAGAGAGGAGAAGGGCTAATAAATAATCTAATCTAATTCATCTAATAAATAATCTCTTTGCACTGGTATTTCCAGTTTACGGACTATCCCTATGTAGAAAGTACTAATCCATTTTAGACTTCGGTTTTCAATGGTTTTTGATCCATGGACTACTTCATAATGAACTAAAATCTTGTGGATTTTCTCTACCAAACCCGTTTTTGGAACAAAAATTCTCAAATATTAATAAAATTAATGGGAAGAACAATGCTTTCAAAGAGATACCAGTAGGCCTTGACACAATTGTCATATTATAAATATTGAAGTCTTAAATGCTGAGCCAATGGCACCAGACTTCATAACAGTCTCAGCTTCAAAAGACAAAATAATTTTGCTTTTCTTTTCATAAATTACCCTTAGGAGAGCAGGATGGTTGGAGGGTTTGTCCATACCTGGGGTATTTGCATTAGCTGCCAGTTCCTGGCATTATTTTAGTAATATTCTCAGGCAAATTGCTTGTGCCTAGTCTGCCTATCTTTAGGGTGGAGGTGATTATAGCAACCTTCCTTTGCAAGGAAGTTCAAACGGTGTGGGGCATGCCCTGAGTGATGTAGTGCAAAGGGCTGGCCTTCAGCATCACTTTGTAGCAGGACTAGTTTTTCCTAGGTGACTCTTTCCCATCTTGTTGCTACTTTCTTAGCAGCCACTATTTAGTGCTGTTCCTAGGGTAGCATGTCTCCCATTAAGGTGGAAAGGGTGAACCAAAAGAAGGCCCTGAGTATCTACCAGTTCAAGGAGCACCAGGACAAGCTCCATCTTGCTTCTGTGGAGGACACACTGAGCTAAGGATGGGGGTGGCCTAATGGGGGAATCTTGCCTCCGTGGTCTTCACCCTGGGAGAATTGCATCCTGGATCCAGTACTATCATTGCCTGATACTCCTCCTTTCTTGGGGGTCTATTCATCCATTGGGTTCCCTGGTGGTCCTCTTGGGCTCTTCCAAATGCCGCCTTGGGAACAACAGGGGTGTAAGGCTACTTTTTGAAATGTTTTAAGTTCCTCCTCAAAAATGTTTTAGAAATGTCCAGCTCTTCACAGGCTAACTGTTTCATCTATTTTGGAAGAATTCTCCACTATCTTTACAGGGTGAATTCTATCTTGGATATTTGATGAAAATTCATTTCTTTTTCTCAGTGCAGTTTAGGAGGGAGGAAAGTTGCCTCTGAGGCTATTGTCTGTTCCTTTCTAACTGCATTTCCCCCTTTCTGGTTGTAGTGAAACTGTCTCATTCAGAGACTTAGAGTCTTCCAGGCATCAGTTATTTTATCACCTTTGGTTAATTTAGTATACATTCGGTTTCATGTTCTTCAAGAGTTTTTAAATAAAGTTTTATAATAAACCCAGGTAAGTCCAACAAAATCAACTGATGTGACCCAGCCTTGATCAGCTGTATCTACCCCAGCATCATCAGTTTCTTCAAAACTCAAGATTCATCTTCTTGGAAGTTTCCATTTCCTGATGGGTTTGTTATACCCAGCTTCAAGGTTCCACCATCCATGTTGTCGTCTTTATGAACAGCAGGATCTCTCCTATTTAACACTGATCTGGCTTTCTTAATCATTTAAAAATTGTCCTGTTTGTAGTAGAATGTTGTTTTTAGACTCCCCCCCACCCGACCAATAAGTTTGCTCACTCTTTCTGTCTTGTGAAAGCAGTTTTGTTCCAACATGAAGATGGGGATTTTCATCTAAAGCATGTTTTTAGGTGCTGTCTGAAGTTGTTCTTCACTTTTCTGATGTACGTTGATGGGTATAGTTACTTGAAATTGGATATACTTTGATGCATCTTCTAAACACTGAATATTTCTCCTAATGTCAACTTGTTCAAACATTTCAATTTTTCTTTGCTAAGTCCTTTACCAAAAGTCTGTATTTTAAACCCCAGCAAAGGGTTGGTGATTTCCAGCTCTTTATTAATGACCTCCAGTTTTTCTATTTCTGATAGTTTGTTCTTGAGTCCAGCTTCCATTAAAGTGGATTCGGGGTCTTAAAATTCTTCTTGAATTAGGTTAAACTCGTAAAAATTTTGATATCTTTCCTCTAGAAGGGCAGAAACTTTAGTGGTTAGTTCTCTGTCTTTATTTGCATAAGGTAGGCTTTTAATTGTTAAAAATCCAACTATGACTGCAAATAGCACCACCTCTCGTAGTAATTGGTGGGATCTGGGTTCAGTTTAAGGTTCTCCGGTAGGGCTGCCCCTGGCTGCCACAGTGTCTCTAGAACCAGTGCTACACAGAACATCACGACCATGAGCAGACTCTCCAAGATCTAGGGTATTCTGAGCCACTTCAGGTTGGCAAAACTGATGGCCACACAAGCCGTAGAGAACACCAATGAACATTCTGCCTGGAACCAGTCTGGTATCTGATAACTAGGCAGATCTCAATGGAGGTGAAGGAGCAGGGACAAATACAGTAAATTATTGGCTAATGTTCCTTTTTCTATTGACTAAACTTTTCATTCTGGGGCCCCAGAGGCCTTATTTACCCATAGAGGCCACAGAAAACTTCCTACTCTTAAGCCCTTCCATGTCTGGCTGGCCTTGAATGTATATGGGAAGAGGTGGGGGAGAGATTATGGGACCCACTACAAAGGTTTCAACTTACTTCACCAATTTTACATTTAAAAAACAAGGAAGAAATACATGGAATTTAAGTTTTCACCTCTCAAGAATGTACAATCCAACTAGGAGTGAAGAAAACAGGAGTTTTTCGAACCTTTCTTGTATGTGGGAAAACATCTGATGTTGCAGAGACCCTTCAGGGTGTTTCTGTTCAGGATAATCATCTCTGGAAGTATTAGAAACAGGATGCATCTCCTCACAGAGACACATCCAAAGGGCATGCGGTGTCCAGACCTTGTCTGGCTCAATTAACAGCTCAATCTTATTGACAGTAAGTCTGCAGATTGGCTGGGTGTCCACTGGTTTTGTCTGGGCTGAACATCTCCCCTGACTTGGGTAAGCTTAGTCATGCATCTTGGAGTAGGCTGGAGATTAGCCCATCTGGGCTGGGGTAGGCTGCATGGCTCTGTAGGTCTTGGCCTGGCTCCCTCATGTGTCCTGAGGTCAGCTGGGGGTCAGCTGATATAGGCCGGTGGAGCTCAATGTTTGGTTGTGCACCTCATATCACTCATCCTTATCGTATAACCTGTGGTAAAGTCCAGTCTTCCCCCCGCGCATAGTAATAGCAGAGCACAAGACAGCCATTAAAATGCAGTTATCCAATTTGCACTTTAAAAAATTCACTGTGACTATGAAATGTCAACATCTCATTTAGTGGTCTTTACTCTTTCTGAAGTCATGATCCTTAGGGAGATTGTAGATTTTCTAGAATTGGGATGTAGAGTGGGCATCAATATAGTTTACCCATCTCTGCTGTTTCTGCGGTTTGGTTCACTAGCCACTATCTACTTGGTACACGTGAGTTGACAGAGATGAACTCCTACTAAAATGAACATCAACTCAGAGATGGCTAGAAGAGTATTCCCAACTTATTGCATTCTACTGACCAGAGGAGGAGAAACTCTTCACAGCACTTGCTGTCCGATGGAATAACAACAACTTGAATGTCCAAGATGCTGATTTAGCAGAACCAAATGCTGCGTTACTGCAATATTCCAGGAAAGTCTGTTCATATTTATAGGCTTTCATTTCCTTCTCTGAAGAGCAGGAAATATGTGAATACAATTCATATCCTGAACCTGGTGGGGCTCAAGCTGGTATAAAAACTTTATCTTTCACAGGATGGAGATAATTTTTTTCTGAGAGAACTTTTTCTTTTCTTTTCTTTCTTTTTTTTTTTTTAACCAATCATAGTCCTTAAAAGAATAAATCAACATCAGTGTCAGGGTGCAAGAATGATGCAGTGAGTCATTCTTCCTATTACCTTGCCAAAAGGTGATAAGCCGTTAATACTTGTCCTGAAATACCTAGCAGAAACTAAGAGCTCCAGAATTTCAGTCAACTTGACAGTTTGTTTTTTATCTTTTTCCACCTCCTGGAGACCCTGGCTATCCTGTCTATTGGGGAACACCATGAGTCATTGGGGTTTTGGATGACTGTAACAAAATCTAAGGAGCAACTGGAGGAAGCTGTCTCTGTTTTGTGAAATTGTTACCAGGGTGGAGTATCCCCCTTTCCTTTAAATATTAAGTATTTAAGGTTTCTTTTTGTTATATAATATATAAACAGACCGCCTTAACACACTACTTTTTGATTTGACAGAGAAGTGCTTAAGAGCTTCAGGAAAGGAGAAAATGTGTTTGTGAGTATGTCAGTGTTGGGGGAGGGACATCATAAGAAAATAAAACTGGAGTGCAACATAGATGCAAAAATCCTTAATAAAGTGCTGTTCTCTCTCCTTATTTCAGAGCCTTTTTTAGAAACTTTTTTTCTTTTTAGATTTTATTTATTTATTTGAGAGAGAGAGAGACAGAGATAGTGAGAGAGAGCACAAGTGGGGAGGACAGGGAGAAGCAGGCTCCCCGCAGGGCAAGGAGCCCGACGCGGGGCTCGACGCGGGGCTCGACGTGGGGCTCGACGTGGGGCTCGACGTGGGGCTCGATCCCAGGACCCCGGGATCATGACCCGAGCCGAAGTCAGTCGCTTAACCGACTGAGCCACCCAGGCGCCCCTCCTTATTTCAGAGCCTTATAGCTAGTTGTTCATTAACTTGATTCACTTAGATGACTCAAACAAATTTGTTAAAAATAGCGTTTCCCATCTTTGCACCTAAGCCTCTTTCTTTGCCTTTGCTTTCTATCTCAGGGGAGGGCACCTTCACCCCCTCAGGGGCTTCAGATGGAACATGGGGATAGAGGGAGGGAGTGGTCACCATTGAGTTCCCCCTTCGCTCAGTCCTGGATTGAATCTATCCTGCCTATTAATTTTACAACTTAAATGTCTTTTGGAACTATAAACTTCTCTTCACTCCCACTTTCACTTTCCTTATTATCTTCTCTCTCTCTCTTACGGATCCAAGCAAGGCTTCTAATTGATTTCTCCTCTTGTAAATCAATCCTTTTCAATAACGTATCTGCTTTTCAGTCAGCATTTTACTAAAACACACTTGTCTGATCATTATTGCTTTCCTGATTGAAACCACTAATGACTTTCTGTTACCCTTAAGGTAAGTTCCAGATTCCTTAAATTGACCTATAAGATCCTTTTTCTTGGCCCCTGAATGCCTTTTCCAGCCTTTTATTACCATTGCTGTGTACTTTATGCTGTTATTCTACTGCATTTTTTTTTTAAGTCCCTTCTACATGCCATGCTTTCTTTTTCCTCTGTCCCTTTGCTCCTTTCTTCCCTCTACTTGGATCTTTTTTTCAAAAAAGATTTCATCTGGTTTCATCTGACTATTTTCTATATTATTCATACTTCTTCATGTATCACTTCAAGAACTTTCTCTCCTAGATATCACCTACACACTTTTCCTTCCCCTCATCAACAAGTCTGGGTGAGGTGCTCCTCCTAAGTGCTCCCACAACACCTATTAATTTACTTACCCCAGTGAATTATAATTATCTGGTTTCTTGCCAGTATTTCCCATGAGATGACTTCTCCTTGTTTTTGTTCTTCTTGTTCTTACGCTGGTTCTTGTTCCTGTTCCTGTTCTTGATCTTGTCCTTCTCTTTCTTCTTTAAATTATTGTATCTTGGAACACAGAGGATACTCAATAAATATTTGTTGAGGAAATGGATGGATGGAAGCATGAATGAATAAATGAATGAATGATTACTTTTCCAGGGAGTCTACCATCTGTTATCAGTGTGACTTCTGTCAGAAATTCCTATGTCCTTGATACCTATAGTTAAATTCTGATTGTAAACTTATAAAATAGCTTCCATATAACATTGAATTTCACCATATTTATAAGTTAATTTTCTCTTCTTTCTGTTAGTATTTCTTCTGTTTGCTTTTTATGAGATAATCTGTTTGTATTTTTTTTAAATCTGCCTTTTACCTGTTATGAGTAGAATACCTATTTTGTAAAATTGTTTAACAGAGACCCAAATTAGGAGGAAAATTGACAAGGCACTGATATATAAGATGCTCATTTAAAACATTATGAACATATGGATAATCTCACATTTCCTCTAATAAAAATATTTAAGACCCCCCCCACAGGATTAAAAAAAATCACATGATATTATCATTTGTTCTCATTTTACTATCTATTGTAATATGTATTTGAATGAAGCCACCTACATCTCATTATTTTATTGAAGTATAATTGATATACAATATTCTATTAGTTTCATACATACAACACAGTGATTTGACATTTGTATACATTGTGAACTGATCATTGCAGTAAGTCTAGTTACCATTTTTGTTATTGAATTTTGTTGATGTTCTTTATATATTTTGGATATTAACCCTTCTTGGAAATATGATTTGCAAATATCTTCTCCCATATATCTATTATTTATGTATATCTCTATATTGCCTTAGACAATTTAATAATAAATAAAATCTAATATAAAAGTAGCTGATTTCTGAGACTTTTTAGAAATTTCTATTTTGAACCATTATGTAATGGTTGCCTCTTTTTGCTTCTGTCGGGCAAATGGACATAACATTGCTTAATGGTTTTAAATCTCATAATTATGGAAAATAATTTTCTTCATATTTTCATTGTTTTTAAACTCTATATTTCTGTTCACACATAGGCACTATTGCATTATTTGGATCATAATGTTCAACATTATTATAACATTATAATATATGACATATAACATATTAATGATCTGTTTAGATGATTTCCTCAGGTTTAAGAAGAGGAAAACAAACAGGAAAGCCTTATTAAGGGTACAGTCAGGTAGCACTTGAAGCACTTAAAGGTTTCTTGGTTTCTGCTCTTATTTATTTATTATTTTAAAGATTTTCTTTATTTATTTGAGAGAAAGAGATCACAGAGGGAGAGGGAGAAGCAGACTCACCACTGAGCAGGGAACCTGATGCAGGGCTCAATCCCAGGACCCTGAGGTCATGACTTGAGCTGAAGGCAGACACTTATCCCACTGAGCCACCCTGGCGCCCAGGTTTCTGCTTTTACCATCATGTCTTGAGCCTATGCACTTACCTTCTCTGCTTATCCACAGTCCATCGAAAGAACCAAAAATGTAAAAAAAAAGGGGGGGGGGGACAAGCAAACTTCTGAATGACCACTGGAAAAGAAGGAAAGATAGCATTGATATGAGAGAGAAATGAGGAATTTCAGGAATGTATGTAGCAGAGGAGACCAAACTGAAGCCAAACCCAATCAGACTTGAAGAGCAGGTATGTTGGAGCCTCTTGAGAAGTAAGTGGATGATTCCTCATTGTAACCTGAAAGAGTTTCCATTATAAAGCAGTAGAGGTTGAAACAAGGTTGTGCTTCAGGGGCAGTCAGTGAGGGTAAAATTATATTATTTTACAAACTGTACCAGCAACACACATAGTAAGTTGCCCTAGGTTTTACTTTCTATGGGCAGTTTACTAAATGAAGAACTTGTAGGCCAAGGAGGAAATAAAAAGAAAAGTCAAAGGCTACTAAGAAATTATTAAAAAGGGGAGCATTACCTATGAAAATCCATGGGATGTGGTCAAATACACAGAGAATAATTCAGGTCTTAAATTCATTTCTTAATACACTTGACCCTTGAACAATGTGGGGTTAGGGGTCTGACCCCCTGTAGTTGAAAATCTACATATAACTTTTGATTTCCCCAAAACTTCTAATAGCCTACTGTTGAGTAGAAGCCTTACCACGAACATAAATAGTTGATTAACTCATATTTTGTATGTTATATATATATATAGCATTCTTACCATAGAGTATGCTATAGAAAAGAAAATGTTAAGAAAATCATAAGAAGAGAAAATACATTATAGTACTGTACTATATTTATTGAAAAATAATCCACATATAAGTGGACCTGTGCAGTTCAAACTCATATTATTCAAGGGTCAACTGTATAGAAGAAAAATGGAAAATAAATTCACTGATTTATGTTTGTCACTTCACGGTTATGTGAATGCTATGATAAGAAGGATCTGAAGGTAAATCCGTACTGAGCAGGAGCACTGCTATTAATAAGTAGTGACTTCAGAGTTCAATAGAATTTTTAGATGAACTGGATAAAACTGTTAGGGCCAGATAATTCCTATATTGCTCCAAAGCACAGAGTGATGGGAAGTTTTGTCAATGATTTCTTGAGGCAAGTATAATTCGGATTCCCCAATCTGATGAAGAAAGCACTCAAAAAAAAAAAAAACTAAAGGAAAATTTCAACTATGAAGATGTAGTTGCCTTAAATAAAATATTTTAAATAGGTTCTACCAGTAAACAATTTAAAGTAAACAGAAGCACTACGTACAGCGAAATATAGAATTCTTGGCACCTACAAGTCAAAAAAGAAGCTCCCTTTAAATTGGGTTAAGCAGAAATTAAAGGAACTGTATTACAATTTACAGACAAAGTGGTGAATAATACCCACTTGGCTTTGCTACTGGGTGGTAATTATTCACATTTGTGGAATTCACATTGGTAGGTGAGGAATCACTAGCCTCCACCTTGAAAGTCTGAGAACCAACTGAGAGCTGACGTAGAATGTCCAACACTTGATTTTGAATATTAAACTCTTCTGCCACTTTTGTTTTGAGTTGGTTATCTGTATGTCTGACTTATTTCCACTTGCTTTCATGAGATAAGAACTATAATCACTCACCTTTTTTGCCACCTAGTACAGGCTTTTCCATAAAGCAAGTGCTAAAAACCTACTTTTTAATTGTATTTAATCAGAGAAGCTGCGATGTAAGTGACAAGTTCACTGGTCTTGGGGACAAGGATTTGGTTTGAAGGCCAGGCTGCCAATGATTAACCACTTTTGTCAGGTCACTTCCTTCGTGACTCAGCTAGGACATCCCCTCTGTGGAGCCACCTTGATGCCCACTCTAGCTTGCATTCTGAAGGAACTGGCTCATGTGCTCCCACAACTCTGTGCTTCCCTCTTTTGGGGCATTTGTTATTCTTGTGTGTCTCCTCTGTGAGATAGTGAGCACTTGAGTTCAGGGTCACTGTCTTCTTTATCCTTGTATCTGCAGACAGTAGCCCTGGTCTGGCACATAGGAACTGCTAAACAAGTTTGTTATATGGATGAATGATTTTATTTCTCTAACCATTTTTTTTAAAGATCTTATTTATTTATTTGTCAGAGAGAGAACACAAGCAGGGGGAGTGGCAAGCAGAGGGAGAAGACCCTGGGATCATGATCTGAGCCAAAGGTGGATGCTTAACCGACTGAGCCACCCAGGTGCCCCAGCATTTTTTTTTTAATTCGGAAAATGGGAATATTGATAATATTGAGGTTTCCAAGACTCTTCCATAAAAAAAAGTCTGGTCCTGCCTCCCTTAATAATAATAGCAATATGTCTCATTTATTGAGCATTAATTATACATGCCAAACACTGACCAGGTACTTAACATATGATAGCATTATCTCTTATCGTTATACCCCTACGAGACAGGTGCTATTATTCATTCAAATTAAACATTTTATAGATGTTTGGAGATGTGAAGAAATTGCTTCAAATCCATAGCAACCAAGACTGCAGAGCTGGGGCTTGAAATCCAATTCTGTCCACTTAGAATTCCAAATCTTTCTATTAGAGAATTGATGTTTCCATAGGAAGGTCAGTTTGGGTTGTCATGGACAGGTCTCGTCATGGATACTCTTGGCTATGTAATTCTGGTCTGTAAAAGGTTGATCTTGAAAGGTGAGCTAGGGAAACCTAGCCTCTGATACATTACTTGACACATGTTAATTGTATGCTCAGTATAATTGTTGAATAGAATAATAAATTAGTTAATTAATGGAAAGCCCATGGATGGTATTAGTAATTTATGTAATAAACAAAAAGACTATGTGTGATTGAAGAGTTTTTAAACCCCCACAACTTCAGATGACATGCAAACATTCCTAGGAAGAAGGTAAAACTGGAATTTGGTTCTCATTTAGTAGGTGAAAAATTATGAAACTGGCTAGTCATCTAGGGTTCTTATTAAAAATGAAAATTCCAAGATTCCATTCCCAGGATGTGTTGTACTCTCCTCTTAAGAATGCGGCATGCTTCACAAATTCTGGAGTGTTAAACATACTTAATGAATTACTAAGAATTTTTTTTTTTTACATGGAGGTTGGAGATAGTATCCTTTGAGATCTGTTGAATCCCAAGGAACAGAACAGCTCAGAGACTCAATTAAATCAGAAAGGAAACGAGCTCTTTCATTAGGTGAGGGGAGTGTTTCTTTCTTTTTTTTAAAAATATTTTATTTATTTATTTGACAGAGAGAGACATAGCGAGAGAGGGAACACAAGCAGGGGGAGTGGGAGAGGGAGAGGCAGGCTTCCCGCGGAGCAGGGAGCCCGATGCGGGACTCGATCCCAGGACCCCGGGATCACGACCTGAGCCGAAGGCAGACGCTTAACGACTTGAGCCACCCAGGCGCCCCAGTGTTTCTTTTGTCAGTACACTCTCGGAGCAAGTCCGGTTGAATACCATTTAACAAATAGATTGTTTTGTTATTTTAGGGTTGAGACATCCTTCAGTTACCTCAAGTGATAGCAGTGTATTCTCAGGATGTCCTCGTAGTCTAAGAGGAGAGCCAGAAAACTCAGCAAGGCTGCAGTGCTCAGGATCAAAGAGGGAGCTGAGTGATTGATTCTCCTTGCCTGTCATGCTTGTGACTCAGCACCTCTTTCTTTGCTTCCCTCTAGAGATTTCTTCCTATCCTGCCATCGGTTACTTCTGTCTCTCCTTGTTTCTGCCTAATGGCTTCTGCTCACTGCCTTCTATCTTTAAAATAAGCAACATTTATTGGGGCTTACTGTGTACCAAGAAGAATTTCATTTTTATCCTCACAGCAACATTTTGAGGTAGGAATAGGGTGTCCTCCTTATCTGATTGTTCATTATCCTGGTTTCCACACTGAGTGCACAGAGATGCAAAAGCCATCAGAATAGGGAAGCATCCATTAATGAATTGAGAACGGATACATTTTCTATTTACAACGCCCTCCCTGCTTAACATCAGTCCTGGTAACTATCACTAACATATGGTGCAAGTATAATGCAAAGCTTACCAGCAAAATTTGCAAAGATGCAGAATTTCATGAAATGGATGTCATTTGGAAAGCCACTGAAAAATGAGGGTTGGAGACTATGGCCAGTTAACAGTTAGAGAAGAGAAATTGACAAGGTTGATGTTAATTCTGCTACTTGAGAACTGGTTTTGCTATTCAGCTATTCTGAGATATACTTTGAAAATCTTTGGTATGTGCACTATTATATAATTGAGTGTAGGCATTAACATAGGCCAGATTTTTATCCTTTTCAGGTCCCCCAGGCTTTTGTGGAATAAGGATTAGGCTCCTAGAACATAATGCTAGTGATTTTTGACTGATATATGCTCATGGGATTAGGTAAAAATAAATAACTACTTGGAGTCCTTAAAAACTGACAGTCATCTAAGATTTATAAATGATAGGGGCTGTGATGAATTCTTTTTTTTAATTTAAAGATTTATTCATTTATTATTTGAGAGAGAGAGAGAGCACTCTCAAGTGGGGGTGGGCAGTGGGAGAGGGAGAGAGAAACATAAGCAGATTTCCCACTGAGCATGGAGCTCCCGACTCAGGGCTCAATCCCACAACCCTAAGATTGTGACCTGAGCCGAAATCAAGAGTAAGACACTCAACCAGTTGAGTCACCCAGGCATCCCTGTGATGAATTCTTAATAGGCCCAAATAGTCTCTTTAGTTTTCGTTTTAAAGTCCTGCTAATAGCATCTTAGTGTTACATAGGATATTACAATTATAGTGTTTTTCACATGTGTTATCTCATTTCATGGTCATAAAACTATGTGAAGTCGAAAAGGGAAATAGCATTATTCTGTTTTAAAGGTGAGGATACTGAAATTAGTCTGATATCGAGTAGTTAGTGACAGCTTAGTACTAGAATAATTTTCCTGACTCCTGGCTCGGTGCTTTTCCTACTCCCCAAAGCAAAAAGGGAGACTAAGGAAGGGATGAAGAAAAGAAGGAAGACGATATCTAACAATCACTAAATACCAACCACATGCTTACTATGCTATTTAAGAGAGTGAATTTTCAATTATTTTGCATAATATATTTTCAGAATAGATGCTTTAAATTCATCTTATCACTCCTTGTATCCCTGTATAAGGAAGATCAATATCCTCTCTATTTTATAAATGAAAAAAATTATAGAAAACCAAACAATGTAGACACACTAGGAAAATCAGTTGGCAAATTAAATAGAATAATCATGTGTCCATAATCAGGCAATTACTAGAATAATTAACAAAAAGTGGAATTACCCAGACTACCGCTTTTACCCAGGGAAAAGATTTTAATTTTTTTCTGATTTTCACATCTTCTTCAGCAATCTGTTTTATTGTTTTTTTTCTTTTTAAAAATCAGTTTGTTAGCTATGATAAATCACATAGGTCAGTCCAGTTTTTATACTTTTGTCTTTGGGAAAAATAATACTAAGATCTAAGCATTTACTTAAAAAAAAAGTTAAAAACAAAACAAAACAGGGCAACACCAGCCAGGAGAGACTCCATCTTCGGCAATTGATAGCTGATCATGCACTCATTGCTTCTTATGTTCAAAATCAATGATATATTTTACTTGTAATCCTAGGCTCAAGGATTTTTTTTTGTGTGGGAAAGAACAATGATCCAAATTTTTGTGAGTCCTTACATTTTTGACTGTTGCCCTTTATTATTCTTTACATTTAAGTATTTAGAAAGAGTGATTTCTGCAGCAAGGTTTGTTACTGGGAATAACTGTAAGTAACCTTTGGTTCTGTTGTAGGCAATTTTTTCTTTGAAGATTTTATTTATTTATTTGACAGAGAGAGACACAGCAAGAGAGGGAAGTGGGAGAGGGAGAAGCAGGCTTCCCACTGAGCAGGGAGCCTGATGCGGGGCTCGATGTGGGGCTTGATGTGGGGCTCTATCCCAGGACCCTGGGATCATGACCTGAGCCGAAGGCAGACGCTTAGCGACTGAGCCACCCAGGCACTCCTGTAGGCAATTATTTGAAGTGGAAAAGTCTTGAAGTTTGGACTGATGTTATCCTGTTACCCAGTTCACATTTAAACCAAATTTATTGACTGAAAAATTTAGCTTTTGAACCTCTTTTACTAAGTTCCTGAAATAAACTAAAGCTTTTCTTAGATGCATGTCCTTGCTCTGAGTGCTTATCAGAATGGCATTTTTGTGACTCCGGGCACATTAAACTTTTCTGATTTCCCTGACTGGACAAATGAAGAAAAGATTCAGGATGAAGGAACAAAATGTCTCTGAAGGCAGTTGTATCTAATCTAAGGTATAGTAAAAAGGTGCCGAAATACCATGTCTGACTTTAAAACAGAAAAATATCTAACTGTCTTGAGACCTTATCAACAGGCACGGAGAACAGACCATCAGCTCCTGTGAGCTTCCTTGGGACTGAAGTTCCCATTTTGTCAAGTACAGCACATGCAGTAAAAAATTCCATTCCACCGAACAGGAAGTAAGGGACTTGATTTCCTTCCACATTATTTTCTTTTCCCTCTCCTTGAAATTACTAATATTGTATCTCTGTTATGGTCTAGTGGGGTTGGCAATACCTGGGGAATAGGGTGGAGCTTAGGAGAGATACTGGAAGACTCTAAGAACTCACAGTGACATTGTTTTTGATAGTTAAATTCTGAAATTCGTACTTAACAGATAAGAGCAGCTATATCACTTTAAAAGAACTGGTTCTCAGTTCAGGTTAATTTTGTGCCTAGGGGGATAATTGGCAATGCCTGAGCACATTTTTGATTGGCTTAAGTGTTCTTAACTGTTCTTAGCTGTTCTTCCTTCCCAAACCCTTGCTTGTACCCTACCCCACCCTACCCCCCAACCAAACCTCTTTTCATTTAGTCTTATTGCAGTGAACTATGTCAAAACCATGAAACAGAATATTATCATGTATTGCAAATATTAACAGGAAACACAGGAGGGTGTGTGAGTGCTCTACGGCAGTAGCAGGGAGAGGCCCGTGATGCTGCTAAACAACCTGCAGGGCCCAGGACAACGCTTCAACAACAAAGAATTATCTGGTTTAAAATGTCTCAACAGTGCTGACATTGAGAAACTCTGTTTCTAGCTAGTGAATCTTGACTATAAAGGATTAAAGGTATTCATATATCATTTAAAAAATGTGTTGATTAGAAAAATGCAATTTAGAACACTTCAGGAAAAAAAATTGTAGAAAAATATCAAGACAAAGTTTGGCAATGATTATCCAAGCACTGTTCAGGGGAACTTTCACTCATTCATTCAACCAATACTATGAAATGCCTACAGCGAACCAGACCACATTCCAGGTGTTCAACATGAATTTTGGAGCTATTTGGTGATTCCTTCCTTATTAAGGAGATGGGCCCATAAGGCCATTAGATCTAATGTCATCAAACATTCCAATCATAAAATTAACTTCCCTACTCCCCATTCTGAGCCTATCTTCACCAAGTGCATCTGAAAATGTTGTTTTTGTGAAGCATGCATCTAAAGGAAGTGTACTGGTTAGACCAAATGACAATTACATTCCTCTAGGTAAAGTTGTCCATTGACATTAGTCACTTGTAGGCTTGGTTTGCATAAATCAGCATCCCTGAGTGTTATCATTCTGGGACACTGATGAGATAGTTTCTAGGTCCCATGTGGGTTGAGTGTCAGAGCAATTTACTGGAGTACTGTAACATACTGGCCCTGAGTGGGTGGCCATCTTATATTTTTTAGGTTCTTACACTTTGTCAATATGGACTTTAATTGAACTTATAACAGTAAATCATTTATTTTTAAGGGAAAAGAAAATAGATTAAAACATTAAACTTGTTCTTGGTGCTTACAGTTTACTGAGATGTTGTTAGCATTATTTATTTTGTTCATTGAGATTTGTGTAGACTCCTGTACTCATGAACTCAATACTTTTTACATTAAGAGATACTAAACAGTTCTGAATAACTTCCTTTAATTGAACTCCTGCAGCATTTATTGTTAGAATACTTCCTTTTGAGCTTACTCTCATTTTGACTTTTACTACACTTAAATTCATTTGTATTCCAGTTACAACCCAAGTAGAATCTACACTTTGAAGGTGTAAACAAGAGCCTGTAACTTCTTGGAAACTTGGAGGCAGCTTACATAGTCTGGGTACTCCTGGTAGTACTAGTCAGTGATATTGCCTACTGTTTACCCAGCACGTGCTAGGCATCAAGGGCTTTGTAGCAGTTCTCTTGTAAGTAGTGTGTGTTCAGATTTATTATGTGTTTTGGAGACCATAAAGTGAAATGACTCAGAGTTCAAAAAATGCTCATATTATTTACTATAAAATGAATATGACTCTAAATCTCTATTTTGCAACCTGTGGCAGCCCATTTTTTCTTTTGCATCTCCAGATATCCTCATGGACCCCAGGTTTACGTACTCTGTCTAATGAGGTTGTCCCAAGTTTCTATGTCCTAAAAATTGGGAATATGCTGAACGGCATCCTTCTGAGCACTATTGCGGTTGTTGCTGCTCTTCTGAAACCTTGACAGTCAGAGCAGATGGAGCAGATCCCTTTTACTGACATTGCTGCCAACCTATACAGCTGTTCCTCCGGGGCTGAATCAGTGCTAAAAGTCATCGGTCATAATCTGTGCTCAGCATCTGTGCTCTCTTACTAGTTTCCCACAAAAATAAAGACAATCTTACCTTATAGCCACCACTGTGAGACTCCAACACCCAGTCCAGCAGTCCACAGGATATTACTCAAGTTCTTGCCCCACTGGCTACGACACCAGGAATAGCCTTTTGGGGTGGGATTTGTTTGTCTTTCTCTGGTGTTCCTACATTAGAGGCAGAGATACTACATCTCCTACATCTCCTACCATCAACCAAGACCTGGAAAAGTTGGCTCTCCCCAGCCTTTTTTTTTATCCCAGTGCACTTTTTTTAAGGAAAAACTCAGCTTGTTTGTTACTTTTCCTTTGGAAAGCGTCTGAAAAACAGAAAACATGCTCTCTAATTGTCACCTTTCAAATTTAACTAGTTTGTTAGGGTAACAGCTTAGTTCACTACCTGTGTGTCTCACACACCATTCAATAAGACCAGGGAAGTAACTAGAAGTACAAAGTGAAGCTCTACCAAGCCCATACTGGCTTATTTTAATGTAACTGTTGATTAGCCTTGGTTTTAAAGCAAAATAATAAGTTTGGGACAAATAATAAGGTGGACAGGATATCCGGACAACAGAAACAAACCTGGATGAGCCAGGTAAACTGGGGTGTGAACTTATTCTGAGAGAGGTCTTGACTACAACCAGGAAAGAAAAAGAAGATCAATATTGTTGAAATGTATTGAACAATGGGGGAGAATTGCATGGGATGAGATCACATAGATAGAGATGAGATGGTGCAAGGGCTTCTAGGCCATGCTGAAGGTTTTTGATTTTATGTGTAAGGAAAATTCATTGGAGGATTTTCACCAGGGAAGCAACATGATCCGATCTGCATTTTTAAAAGCCCATTCTCGTTTTTGTATGGAATGTAGAATTTTTGGTTAAGAATGATGGGTGGGCAAGCAGGAGGAGATTTTAGTAGTGCGAGTGAAAGATGATGATGGTTGGACCACTATGAGAAAGAATGGAAAGAAATGGTGAGAGCTAGGATATATTTTTAAAGTTAAGACTTCTGATAACTTTAATTTGGGATGTGAGAAAAAAGAAAAAAAGTAACTATTGGGTTTTCGGCTTGAGCAACTGGGTAGGCTGTAGTACCATTTACTAATAAGGGGAACATTATAGAAGAACCTATATGGGGGAGAATCAAGAGTTCAGTTTTGGACATGTTAAGATGGAAACAAATGCTTTTTATACAGAGAGTTAAGGGGAGAGGTCAGAGCTGGAAATACAGATTTGTGAGAATGAAGTGTGTAAAGTGGTATCTAAAGATGTGAATGAGCTGAGAATGAGCAGCTGGTTAGCCAGGAGCAACACCAGACAATGCAGTGCCACAAGAGGAGAAAATGTTTCAAGGAGAAGGGGTAGTAAAATAGCTGAGTGCTTAAGATAAGGGAAGAGAAGTGACATTAGTTTGGATGTGATGGGTTTGGTGATCTTGCTTAGCACAGTTCTTGTAAAATAGTGGTGACAAAGTCCAGTTGGATCAGATTGATGAGAAGCTAGGAAGAGAGGAAATGAAGAGAATGACTTTAGACATCAATCTAGAGAAGTATTACTGGGAGAAGAAGCAAAAAAAAGGGGGGGGGGAGGAATTTGAAGCAGCAATCAGGTGTGATCATGGGAATGTAATTCTTCCTTTCTCTCTCCTTATCCATCCATCCAACCATCCTCCCATCCATCCACTTATCCATCCATCTATTCATCCATCCATCCAACCATCCATCCATCCATCCATCCATCCATCCATCCATCCATCCATCCACTTATCCATCCATCCATCCATCCATCCATCCATTCATCCACCCACCCATACATCTATTATTTATAATTATCAATTGAGGGAGAGGAGATTTTTGTATGCCTCAAGTCTTTGGAAAGATGATAGGGGATATGATCCAGAGCAGAAGTGCAGAAGCAGATAGGAGCAAGAACATCTCATCTATTGGAAGAGGAGGCACCAAGGCAGACTTTACAGGTAGAAGTGTATATTTGATGGTAGAAAGATGAGGACATTTCCATTTCAGTCCTTCTACTTGCTTAATGAAGTATGAGTCGGGTTATCTTGCTGATAATGAGAGGAGTGGGCAGGGGTATTGTAGATTTAGAGGGAAAAAAAGGTGTGAAATAGTAATTTGGGTTAGTGGAAAAACAAATTTTAGGGGTCTTGTGATTGAAACATATGGAAATAGCAGCCTCTGGTGCCGCTGCTGGTTTCTCCTGCTGTTCATGCTGATTTAGCCAGAGGAGCACATTGAGAGAAAGAGCAATTTAAAATCCTACCATTAGGGTCTAGGAAAGATGACGGAGGAGTAGGGGACCCTATTTCAACTGGTCCTCGGAACTGAGCTGGATATTTACCAGACCACTCTGAGCACCGATGAAACCAGCCTGAGATGTAAAAAGATCTGGATCTCTACAAACAGAATATCACAGGCGGTTGGTTTTGAGGTACGAAATGGGGAGCCGTGATTCCGCGGGCAGATATCGGAGGATAAACGGCAGCGGGAGGGTGCCTGGCCATGGGGATCCTACACCGCCGGTGAGTGACAGCCTCGTGGGCTGGGGACGGGGCACACACTCACAGATGGGTAGCGGCAGGGAGAGGACTTTAGGGCAGCCCCCGGGGCAGAAACCCGGAGCAGCGGGGTCACCCATGCGATCTGGGGGCGGCTGGCGGTTTTAGAAGCACAAAGGGCAGAGACGTGCTCCCACCTGGAGGCAGGACTGGGAGCACTGCGGAGGGGCACAGTTTATAGCAGCACGGACAGAAACGGAGACGGTGTGGCCTGGAGAGCTCAGTGAAGAACAGACTGAAGTCTCTCTGCTCTGAGGCAGAGGGTTGGAAACAGTCTCTTCTGCTCTGACTCGTGGAAGAGATGCCGAAAGCCGCCAGGGAAAGCCACCAGAGAACAAAAGCCCCCAAAACTGATTCCTGCTGAGCCCATCCCCCACCACAGGGGGCAGGGCAACTCCACTCAAACAGGGTTGCCTGAGAAACAGCGCAGCAGGCCCTTCCCCCAGAAGACAGGCTGGGAAAACAAGAGGCCAGCAACCCTAAGGTCCCAAGAAAACAGGTGCATCTTGCTTGGGGTCTGGTCAATAATTTGGACTCTATACATTCCCTCAAACACCCATCAACAGAATGACTAGGAGGAGGAGCCCCCAAAATAGAAAAGACTCAGAGATCATGGCTTATGCTGCAGATTTACAAATGGATGCAGATATAACCAAGATGTCGGAGATGGGATTCAGGCTAGCAATTGCGAAGACAATGGCTAGAATGGAGAAATCAATTAATGGCAACATAGAGTCTCTAAGGGCAGAAATGAAAGCTGAAGTGTCAGAACTTAAAAATGCTATCAATGAGATCCAATCCAATCTAGATAATCTAACAGCTAGGGTAACTGAGGCAGAAGAACGAATAAGCGACCTGGAAGACAATATAATAGATAAAAAGGGAAAAGAGGAGGCCGGGGAAAAACAATTCAGAATCCATGAAAATAGATTCAGAGAAATAAGTGACACCATGAAGCGTTCCAATGTCAGAATAATTGGAATCCCAGAGGGAGTGGAGAGAGAGAGAGGACTAGAAGATGTATTTGAGCAAATTGTAGCTGAGAACTTCCCTAATCTGGGGAATGAAACAAACATTCGTGTCCTAGAGGCAGAGAGGACCCCTCCCAAGATCAAGGAAAACAGGCCAACACCCCAGCATGTAATAGTAAAACTTGCAAATCTTAGAACCAAGGAAACCATCTTAAGGGCAGTTAGGGGGAAGAGATTCCTTATGTACAGAGGGAGGAACCTCAGAATAACGTCAGACCTATCCACAGAGACCTGGCAAGCCAGAAAGGCCTGGCAAGACATATTCAGGGTACTAAATGAGAAGAACATGCAGCCAAGAATATTTTATCCAGCAAGGCTTTCATTTAGAATGGATGGAGAGATGCAGAGCTCCCACGACTGGCAGAAACTGAAAGAATATGTGACCACTAAGCCGGCCCTGCAAGAAATATTGAGGGGGGTTCTATAAAAGGAGAAAGACCCCAAGAGTGATATACAACAGAAATTTAAGGGACAATCTATAAATACAACGTCTTCACAGGCAACATGATGACAAATAATTCATATCTTTCAATAATCACTCTCAATGTGAATGGCCTAAATATTCCCATAGAACGGCACAGGGTTGCAGATTGGATAAAAAGACATGACCCATCCATATGCTGCCTACAAGAGACTCATTTTGAACCTAAAGATACATCCAGACTGAAAATGAAAGGATGGAGATCCATCTTCCATGCCAGCGGACCTCAAAAGAAAGCTGGGGTAGCAATTCTTGTATCAGACAAATTAGATTTTAAACTAAAGTCTGTAATTAGAGACACAGAAGGACACTATATCATTCTTAAAGGGTCTATCCAACAAGAAGATCTAAGAATCGTAAATATCTATGCCCCCAAGATGGGAGCAGCCGTCTACATAAGCCAACTGTTAACCAAAATAAAAAGTCATATTGATAAGAATACGTTAATTGTAGGAGACCTCAATACTCCACTCTCAGCAATGGACAGATCATCTAAGCAGAAAATCAACAAGGAAACAAGAGCTTTGAATGATACACTGGACCAGATGGACCTCATAGATATATACAGAACATTCCACCTAAAACAACAGAATACTCATTCTTCTCGAGCGCACATGGAACTTTCTCCAGAATAGAGCACATACTGGGTCACAAATCAGTTCTCAACCAATACCAAAAGATTGAGATTATCCCCTGGATAATCTCAGACCACAATGCTTTAAAACTGGAACTCAATCACAAGAAAAAACTTGTCAGAAACTCAAACACTTGGAAGCTAAAGACCACTCTGCTTAAGAATGTTTGGGTCAACCAGGAAATCAAGGAAGAACTCAAACAATTCATGAGAACAAAAACACATTGGTCCAAAACCTATGGGATACTGCAAAGGCGGTCCTAAGGGGGAAATACATAACCATCCAAGCCTAACTCAAAAAAAAATTAGAAAAATCCCGAATTCACCAACTCTACACCTTAAAGAACTAGAGAAAAATCAACAAACGATGCCTAAGCCATGCATTAGAAGAGAAATAATTAAAATTAAAGCAGAGATCAATGAATTAGATCAATGAAACCAGAAGTTGGTTCTTTGAAAGAGTTCATAAGATCGATGAACCACTGGCCAGACTTATCCAAAAGAAAAGAGAAAGGACCCAAATTAATAAGATTATGAATGAAAGGGAAGAGATCATGACTAACACCAAGGAAATAGAAACAATTATTAGAAATTATTATCAACAACTATATGCCAATAAACTGAGCAATCTGGATGAAATGGAGGCCTTTCTGGAAACCTATAAGCTGCCAAGACTGAAACAGGAAGAAATTGACAACCTGAATAGGCCAATAACCAGTAACGAGATTGAAACAGTGATTAAAAACCTCCCAAAAAACAAGAGTCCAGGGCCTGATGGATTCCCTGGGGAATTCTACCAAACATTCAAAGAAGAAATAATACCTATTCTACTGAGGCTGTTTCAAAAAATAGAAACAGAAGGAAAACTTCAAACTCATTCTATGAAGCCAGCATTACCTTAATCCCTAAACCAGGCAAAGTCCCCATCAAAAAGGAGAATTTCAGACCGATATCCCTGATGAATATGGATTCCAAAATCCTCAACAAAATCCTAGCTAATAGGATCCAACAATACATTAAAAGGATCATCCACCACGACCAAGTGGGATTTATCCTGGGGATGCAAGCATGGTTCAACATTCGCAAATCAATCAATGAGATAGAACACATTAATACGAGGAGGGAGAAGAACCATATGGTCCTCTCAATTGATGCAGAAAAAGCATTTGACAAAATACAACATCCTTTCCTGATTAAAACTCTTCAGAGTATAAGGATAGAGGGAACATTCCTCAAGTTCATAAAATCCATCTATGAAAAACCCACAGCGAATATCATCCTCAATGGGGAAAAGCTGAGAGCCTTTCCCTTAGTTCAGGAACATGTCAAGGATGCCCACTCTCGCCACTATTGTTCAACATAGTACTAGAAGTCCTAGCAACAGCAATCAGACAACAAAAAGAAATAAAAGGTATTCAAATTGGCAAAGAAGAAGTCAAACTCTCTCTTTTTGCAGACGTCATGATACTTTATGTGGAAAACCCAAAAGACTCCTTGCCCAAATTACTAGAACTCATACAGCAATTCAGTAATGTGGCAGGATACAAAATCAATACACAGAAATCAGTTGCTTTCTTATATACTAACAACGCAACTGTAGAAAGAGAAATTAGAGAAACGATTCCATTTACAATAGCACCAAAAACCATAAGATACCTCAGAATAAACCTAACCAAAGAGGTAAAGGATCTATACTCTAGGAACTACAGAACACTCATGAAAGAAATTGAAGAAGACACAGAAAGATGGAAAAATATTCCATGCTCATGGATTGGAAGAATAAACATTGTTAAAATGTCTATGCTACCCAGAGCAATCTATACCTTCAGTGCCATCCCGATCAAAATTCCAATGACATTTTTCAAAGTGCTGGAACAAACAATCCTAAAATTTGTATGGAATCAGAAAAGACCCCGAATCGCCAAGGAAATGTTAAAAAAGAAAAACAAAGCTGGGGGCATCATGTTGCCCAATTTCAAGCTATATTACAAAGCAGTGATCACCAATGCAGCATGGTACTGGCACAAAAACAGACATATAAACCAGTGGAACAGAATAGAGAACCCAGATATGGACCCTCAACTCTATGGTCAAATAATCTTTGACAAAGCAGGAAAAAGCATGCAATGGAAAAAAGACAGTCTCTTCAATAAATGGTGCTGGGAAAATTGGACAGCCACATGCAGAAGAATGAAACTCAACCATTCTCTAACACCATTCACAAAGATAAACTCAAAGTGGATGAAAGACCTCAATGTGAGACAGGAATCCATCCAAATCCTAGAGGAGAACATAGGCAGTAACCTCTTTGACATCGCCCACAGCAGCTTCTTTCAAGATACATCTCCAAAACCTAGTGAAACAAAAGCAAAAATGAACTTTTGGGACTTCATCAAGATAAAAAAACTTCTGCACAGCAAAGGAAACAGTCAACAAAACAAAAAGGCAACCCACAGAATGGGAGAAGATATTTGCAAATGACACTACAGATAAAGGGCTGGTATCCAGGATCTACAAAGAACTTCTCAAACTCAACACCCAAAAAACAAATAATCAGGTCAAAAAGTGGGCAGAAGATATGAAAAGATACTTCTCTGAAGAAGACATACAAATGGCTAACAGACACATGAAAAAATGTTCATCATCATTAGCCATCAGGGAAATTCAAATCAAAACCACATTGAGATACCACCTTACACCAGTTAGAATGGCAAAAATGGACAGGGAAAGAGACAACAAATGTTGGAGAGGTTGTGGAGAAAGGGGAACCCTCCCTCTTACACTGTTGGTGGGAATGCGAGTTGGTACAGCCACTTTGGAAAACAGTGTGGACGTTCCTCAAAAATTTAAAAATAGAGCTACCCTATGACCCAGCAATTGCACTACTGGGTATTTACCCCAAAGACACAGATGTAGTGAAAAGAAGGGCCATATGCACCCCAATGTTCACAGCAGCAGTGTCCGCAATAGCCAAACTGTGGAAAGAGCCGAGATGCCCTTCAACAGATGAATGGATAAAGAAGATGTGGTCCATATATACAATAGGATATTACTCAGCCACCAGAAAGGATGAATACCCAACTTTTACATCAACAGGGATGGGACTGGAGGAGATTATGCTAAGTGAAATAAGTCAGGCAGAGAAAGTCAATTATCATATGGTTTCACTTATTTGTGGAAGATACGGAATAGCACGGAGGACACTAGGAGAAGGAAGGGGAAAATGTGTGGGGGGGAAGTCGAAGGGAGAGACGAACCATGAGAGACTATAGACTCTGAGAAACAAACAGGGTTTTAGAGGAGAGGGGGAAGGGGGGACTGGTTTACCCGGTGATGTGTATTAAGGAGGGCATGTACTGCATGGAGCACTGGGTGTTATACGAAAACAATGGATTGTGGATCACCACATCAAAAACTAATGATGTATTGTATGGTGACTAACATAACATAATAAAATTAAAAAATAAAATAAAATAAAATAAAATCCTGCCATTAGAAAAAAAAAGAAACATATGGAGATAGCAAAGTAGAAATTTGTTGTTTACATGTTAAAGCCTAAAATGTCTTTTAAAATTAATTTATTATATAATATATTAAGCTTTGCAATCCTGGTATGATAAACACTGGGAATACAGAAAAAAGAATAACAAACTTCCTGAGGAAATCCTTGAAACATTTTATGATGGTTTAAAAATATGTCTATAAATTCTTTCACAGTCCTCCATGCAAAACATGGAGGCTTTTCTTGAGTGTTATCAGAACTTAGTGAAATACTTCCAATGAACAGAATGTGGCAGAATAGATAGTGTCTCTCAGAAAAGACACTGTAGTCTCCTCGCTCTCCCAAGTTTCTTCCTCTAGGCCAGCTGCCATATCATTAGGACACTTTAGCAGCCCTGTGGAGAAGTCTGCATTATGAGGAACTGAGACATCCTGCCAATAGTTAACAAGGAACTTGAGCCAATAGCCGTGTGAGTGAGTGAGCCATCTTGGGAGTGGGTTCTCCGGTCAAGACTTCAGATCACTACAGCCCCAGCCATAATCTTGACTGCATGAGAATTCTCTGTTGGAACCACCAGTGAAGTTCCAGCTAAATTCCTGAACACGGAAACTGTGAGATGAGAAATGTTTGTTGTTTCAAAAGTGGCTATGTATTAGAGCAACTCACTACACAGTAACAGATACTCAAAACATGTTTAGAAGAAATATAATTTGAGTTGTTTCTTGAAGAACCAATAGGAAAATTTATTTTTATTTTTTTAATAAAGAATTTGGGGAAAGGCATTCTAAACATATGTGAAGTCACAGAAAAATCCTGATGTAATCAGGAATAATTTTCCAAAACTCTAATGGGTTCAGTGAGACCAGAGAATACTATACACAGTGGGGAGCTGCATGATTTGAGATTAAAACTTGTAAAAGGTCTTAGTTTAGATTTTGTCTTTAAGTTTGTGCAGAAGGAACAACGGGTTTTAATCCAGTATGACCCCATGAGATTTGGGTTAGAGAGCAATAAATCTTAAAGTGTAGCTGCATGGGTAGGTAGTCTGAAAATAATGCTCTCATGAGAGGTGATGAGTTGGATTTACTGTAGTAGAGATAGAGGAAAGGTATAATTTAAGATGCTTTTGGAGTTGAATCAATATGGTTTGAAGCCCGAGTCAAATTACACAATTGAATCAAATAAAATTGGTTACATGTTTCTGATAAATATTGATACTAGACAGCATGCAATAAGCATGTATTAATTTACTTCAGTGAAAGGATGAAGAAAAGAAAATTTGGGGAAGATACAGAACATTATAATTAGACAATACTATTAAATCCTACCTTTGCATTAAAACTCAAGGAAGCCATGAACAAGAGATTTTCAGCATAATCCCTCCAGTGCTATTCAGGATTGGGAGACGTTCTGTTACCCAGAATGTGAGAGTCAAGTGAGAAAATTGGAACAAGTTGTTCTGCTCTGCGATAACACAAGTGTGAAGGAGAATGCTCAGGAAACATTCGGTTCAATATCTGTCGGAACATTGAAACTGTTCTGCTGATTATTTTGTTTGTATTTGTTCTCTCAGGAGTCTACCTTTAAAAAACATCTTACAAAAAGAAACGTGTTTCCTTTCATTTCAGGAATTGCAACTAAGGGATGGTGAGGGGTTGGAGAAGGAGGATCACTAAGGTCCCTACATGCTGTCCCCCTCCTCTCCACTCCCCACTCCCCACTAGGTCCTAAGAGCACATCAGCCCTGGAGGGGAGGGGAGTGGGGACGTGAGCTGGTTTGAAAATTCTCTCTTGGTGATTTTTTTTTTTTTTTTAAGAGACAGGGGAGGCCCGAGGAGGGAGAGAGGGAGAGGGAGAGAATCTTAAGTAGGCTCCACGCTCAGCATGGAACCTAAAGCAGGGCTCGATCTTACAACACCGAGATCCTGACCTCAGGCGAAATCAAGAGTCCCACCCTTAACCAACTGAGCCACACAGGCACCCTCTCCCTTGATGATTTTAATATGCCTCCCCTCACCTTTCCCACTCTGCACTCCATCCTGAAAAATCACTCTTCTAATGCAGACAGTTAAGCACAACTTTCCTGTGCTGAAAAAGGTATGCAGTTAAAATCTTTAGGAATTTATGTCGTGAGAAGCTGCCAAACTGGAAAATGTAGTTTTATGTACATCTGAATATAAGTGCCACAGATTTTCCCTGGGCCTTAGTGCTATTTTAAATAGGCTTTATATTTCTTTAGGAATATGTCAAGATGATGGGCAAGCACATATATTTTTGGTTGTCCTGGGAGACCCAAGTGTGCTTCCACTACAACCACTTCAGCTCCATTGAGAGAGTGCAGAGCTGAATGGCTTGGATTCCGAGCATACTGACTCGTTCAGCTAAGTGAGACGTATTAGTCATTAACTTACATGTTTGCATTTACAGATAGCCCAGTAGTTTTAGATGCCAGCTGCAGTTATGCTAACATTTTGTTGTTGTTGTTGTTTTTGTTGTTCTTTTGGTTGTAGTTGATAAGATTCTGCTTTATCCACGTTTCTTCTTGAAACTGAATTCTGTTACTTTTAATATGCAAATCAAAGATACTTTAATCACACATACACATATATATTTTAACAGTAAGAAACTGATTTCTGGTACTTCTTGTATGTGTTCATCTTACATGAGCAAATAACATTTAGGTCTCTTCAATATGACTGACAGAAAAAAAGTAGGTACAATTAATCAATTCTCTTGTCTCTTGTTTTGTTTGTTTCCTATAGATGCACATTGCCAACGTTTCTTTTACACTTTTGAATTTAAATACTAGTTTGTGATGTGTTATTTTTTAAGATCCAAATCATTTATACCATGCTTTTTATAATGCAATGAATGAGAGGTCTTAAGAATACACTTGTCTAACTCAGCAAAGACTATCTAAATAACAATGCCCAAAACTTACATAGAGATAAGTACCTTTGTGGTAAATGGATTGAAATACTGTGGAATACAAAGAGAGAAAGTTTGGACGTGCTGTATTAGTCAGGGAGGCTAGGCTATGCCTCCGTAACAAACCAACCCAGAAATCTCAATGTGCTAGTATATTAAAGCCTCCAGTATGCCTAGTGGGTCTCCAGGGCAGTTTACCTTAAGCAAGGTTCCATCTTGACTTGGTAATCTCAGCACTAGCTTTCCACATTCCCTGAAGCAGGGCATGAAAATCTGTGTGGGATTCCTCTGGGGCTTTTCCCCGCCTCAGCCTGGAAGTGACACACGTTACTTCTGCTCACAGTTTTTTTGGTCAGAGCTAGTATAGCGCACCTATCTCTAGTGGGACTGGAATCGTGAAGAAGTGCTTGGAGATTAGGTGAGAATTACAGGTCTGTGCCACATTTGTTGTATCATTATGGCTAAGATAAAAGCATAAAGTAATAAACTATTTGTGGGGTCAAAGGCTTAGTTTTATTTTGTTGGTTTTGCTTTTGTCTTAGTATATGATTTAAAAAAAAAGTATGGTGTGGGGTCCTATATGTGGTCACACAAACAGTGAATGTCCCCTGGATAAAGGTGCTGGTTGTTTTAGGACCTTTAATTTTGCTGAGTTCTCACATCTGCTGGAATTTTTATATCTTTTTGATTTCTCGTTGTCTTGCATCTAGGTCATTGATATTTTTAACTGACTGAGTCAGCCAGGTGCCCCCTAAGGTCATCGATATTTTAAAAATGATATGTACATCTATACTATGACACTGTATTTGTGATACTGTGTCTAAAACATAGAAAATACTAATTAGCATTTTCAGATAACTTCCTCCTAAAAAGAAAAGCATTTTTAATCTGGTAGAAAGAGGTAATTTGTTCAGTCACAAGAAGAAAGAGGGAGATTATTGAGATTGAAAATATTTTGATCCCCCCTTTTTCTGCCAGCAACCACCCTATTTCTTTGCTCCTCTTTACAGCAAACTCCAAAAAACTTTGTCTGTGGTCATCATCTCCAATTTTTCTTCTCTTATCTTTCATTTTGTCTTAAATTCACTACAACTTTTATCCTCACCACTCCTCCAAAACTGCTCTATTCAAGGTTACCTATAATCCGGTGGTTGATGTTACTTTACCTAACTGCAGCGTACAAATGATTAGTCTCTTCTTGAAATATTTCATTTCCCTTGGCTTCCAAGACATGAACTCTCTTGATGTCTTCATACCTCATGGCCATACTTTCTCAGGTTTATTTATGTATCACTTCTCTTCTTTCCAGCCTCTTAGCCTCAGAATACGTCTTTAATCTATACTCGCTCCCTTAGTGATACCTTTGAACACAGGCTATGAACTCCCAAATATTTATCTCCCTCCCAAACCTCTTTCTAGACTTTTATGTCCAACTTCTTACCCAACATCTTTATTGAGGTGTCTAAAAGGCATCTTATGTCTAATATGGTCAACACTAAACACCATCTCCAAGCCTTTATCTCCTCCAAGGTAAACCCTTATTTCTATTGATGGCAACTCTATCCTTCCAGTTGCTCAAGCCAAAAATATGGCATCATTCTTGATGCCTGTTTCTCTCTTAATTTCCACATCCTTCCCATTGTTATCTTCATCTGATGGCTGAAGACCTGAGGCCTAGAGAAGCCAAGTAAGTTGCCCATGATTCCTCAGCTAGCAAGTGAATGCTGAGACTCAAATCCAGTTCTCTCCAGCACTAAATTCTGTGCCAAATATTGAACAACTCACTTTCAGTCTAGCTTGAACATTACCTTGAAAATGAGTCATCCAGCCAACTGCTAGAACATATTTACACACACACACACACACACACACACACACACACATGAAACCACTGGAATATAGATATATAGATATAGATACATATGCATATATTCCAAGGATTTTCTGAGGTGACTGAGTTGTAACTCTAAATTATTATATTGTCCATAATACATCATACTTCACAGCTGGTAAAAGAAATCTGTTCTACAGTTTTATGAGCACACTGACATAAGGATAATTTAGCAAAGATTTACTAGGGGCTTTACCTCTCTGTCTTTAGGCAAAGTCACCAGGCACAAAACTTTCCTTACCACATTGTCTAGAGTTCACATGAGCGGATTTTCTGATGCTCCTACCAGAAGTAACAACCAATGACATCCTCTGATCTTCCTTACTCTGACCTCATCTTTTTTCACGTGGTTTCCCACATTTGGCATTTGTCAACATATTTATGAAACCGCAGGAAGATGCCAATGACCCCATTCCATTCTTTCTTCCCTCTGGAATTCTTGAACTCAAGCATTATCAGATTGTTTCAAAGATGTTATCTCTCTAAATTGTTTTGGTTCTTTGCCCTCAGTGTTTTTGTTACACATACTCTACCTGATGTCAGGACCTATCATTTTCAGAAAAGGGCTTGGAGAAGCCACTTACTTCACTGAGCATAAACATTATCCACAAGCATTATAGTGGTTCAGTTCCTTTAATGGAGACTACTTCCAGAGTATTTAAAGGCCTCTCCAAAGTTTTTGCAGCATTCTGGTTTTAAATCCCAATATTTAGCTTCATGATCCTTTAAGCTTTTGGTAGATAGTGGTATATATCTTTTAGGGATGACAGTGGGATATTGGGAGAATAAATTTAAACATCAGTCATTTTAATGACTCAGAATTCTTTTTATATGATGTATTGCAAAGAATGACAGTGTTCATGTTATGATTTTTAAATAATCTAACAATTTCTCCATTCCCCCACTAAAAGAAGCTGTCATCTCTGCTCCTTCCTTACCATGTTTTGAATTTACTCATTTACTCCTTGTTCTGGGAACAATACTCTTTGAAGGCAATAGTGGGTGGTTACTATTCCTTACTTTCCTATGTGAAGGAATCAAATCCAGCAATTCCTTAGAGCTACTGCTAAATGAAAATCAATCATATGAACCTCTATTTGTATACTCTCTTCTTAAATTCTCCCATCATTAGTTACACTGAATAGTACCTAGTGCCATGGTCACACTCAGTTATTTACAGTATCTAAAACACAGGATAAACTCTTACCAACAGCTTGGATTAAGAAGATGAACTAGCATAAATATTTTAGGATACATTTACCAAACATTCAGTATGTAGGCAATCAGAACTGTTAAATAGTCTCTGACTCTCCAGCCAACACCCCAACGACTGTCTTTATCCCTCTGTAGGACCACATTCAAAACTGTGGAATGTTGCTTCTTGTTTTAAGTCTCATAACGTTTCCATTGTCCTCATTTCCATCCTCACCGAGGTCCTTACTGGAACCATCTCTGTCATTCTTTCCTCCCCCTAGGCTTGCTTTCACATGCTGCTCATACAGAAGCATGGAGTCAGGCAGAGAACTTCTGAAGCCCTCCAACATAACTGCCATTTTTGTGTGAACCCTGTTAGAATCTACAGGCCATAGAGAGGCTATTAGCTACCTCTTATCTTCCTTGTTCCATGTCTTTAAACACTTGACAATTCTATTAGAGAGAAGGCAGCTTCTCTCTCCCAAACTCCTTTTTTATTTTTCTTTATGTCATATTTCTACTTGGTTTAAAATGTTTGCTATCTATGAAGAAATTACTGCATAAGGCTCCTTAAATTTTGCTCTATAATATTAAATTTTTGTTTAAGTTTTGCTGAGGGAAATAGAACTTGTTTTCTTAAGAAAGAAAGTCATGGGGCACCTGGGTGGCTCAGTCAGTTAAGCATCCAACTGTTGGATTTGGCTCAGGTCCTGATTTCATGGCTCCTGAAATTGAGCCCCACGTCTGGCTCCCTGCACAGTGGGAGTCTGCTTGGACATTTTCTCTCTCTGTCCTTTCCCCCACTCTCTCTCTCTCTCTCTCTCAAATCTTTTTTTAAAAAAGAAAAAATTCATTCATATTAGTCATCAGAACATGACTGCAAATCTCTGTTTACAACACAGAGTGTAATCTTTAGCATTCAGCACAAAATTGCTTTCACAGTAGTGCCCACTTTCAAAATAAAGGGGAGAAGCTTTGTCACTAGGGTAGCCGTCCAGATTAGGTTTCATTCTCTTTCTCTTTTGGACAAAGGAATGAGAACACAAGAAAAAGACCCAGAGAACCGTTTCGGATGCAAATCTTGGAATAAAAGAGGTTTTCCATTACAGGTCCATATTATAATTAAAAGTAGGCTCTGGACGTCAATGCTTGCTTTCTGAAAAGGCAAACAAAAAGGCTCCTGGCGCCCTGCTCAGTATTCAGAGCCTGGCAATGGTGGGTACAACAGGTGCCAGACCATACTCTTCTTAGCTGAATAGGTATTGGAGTGGGTTAGAGCAATACCTATTACTGCGCCAGGAGCTAGGAGGCAGAGAGGAAATTACAACTATGCAGAGATTTCCAAGCAATTGGAAATAATCCAAATGCTCTTAAGCTTTGTTTCTTAAGTTCAATAGCACCTGGTGTTAGCATAATTTTTATTGTACAGAATATAGCTCTTCACATGGTTATACAAATTATATAACCATGAGATGGAAGCAACATTATTATCACTGTTGTATAGATGTGAAAACTGAGACCCAGGTTAATTTTGCAAAGATCGAGTTGCTCTAGGATTTTGAATATATCCTTACTGAGGTTATCATTAGCATACAGTAAAAATTTATATCTTGATCATAAGTCTTGTGACTTTTCACAAATGTAACTTTTAAATGTTGTAACTACCACCAAGATCAAGACATAGAAAATTTCCAGTACCTTAAAAGCAATAAAAACTGAGTTCATTTGCTACAGAGAGGGCATCTGCAATAAAAACAAAAAAAATTTAATCATTTATTTAATTTAAAGACAATTATTTTTGTGCACAGCTTCCATTGTATTATACATTAACAGAGTTTGTGCAATAACATTTGCAAGCCAAGTTAATAGCACAGATGGAGAAAGGGATCAAGTTTGAAATTCTTTTTTGTTCTCATCCCCTTAGTCCTTAGTTTATGGCATATCTGGAAGAAGCTGAAATAGAATGTGGTGTTAGATGATCAGGGGATGGAAAGTTATTGAAAGATATTCATGGAGCTGTCTTTTTCAGATCAAATTTTTTCAGCCAAAATATTTTGAGAGAGCCAATTTGATGGTCATGAGTGGTTCTTAAATTGTTCCTTTGTGTGCTATGATCAGAAATCTGAGCATATTGTAAGGAATATGGAAATAGGAAAAATGAATAGTACTAATTTGTTCAAGGAAATGCAGGTATTCAGGGAAAAATTGGCTGTGTGGATAGACTAATAGAAAGCTGAATTTTCTTCCATCTCATGAATGTTCTGACTCCAATGGAACAATAGATTTTGGAGAATTTCAGAGCTTTCCAGTGGAAGCAAAGCCATAGTCTTAGGGATGAAGCACGGGATTCGAGTATCAATTATTTTCAAGTTTTTGCAGGTATATTTCTTGAGCTAACCTTAGAAGTTGTCTGAGTTATCAAGTACTTATCCTTCAAAAGAGGAGGGAAAGTGAATTTTTGAATTCCTAGAATTTAAATTTTTTTTTTTTTTTGGAATGAGTGTATCAATCTTAGAATATCCTTATGCTTTTGGAACATATGACCAAACTGTAGAAATAAGTCCACATGGACTTCATACTCTCTTTCATGGAATTTCTAAAATTAAAGTGAAAACTAATGCTACTGTTGTAAACCTTGAGTCATAAATGAGATATTCTTGGGGTGCCTGAGTGGCTCAGTGGGTTAAGCATCTGACTCTTGATTTTGGCTCAGGTCATGATCTCAGGGTCCTGGGATTGAGCCCCACATCAGGCTCCCTGCTCAGCGGGGAGCCTGCTTTTCCCTCTTCCTCTGTCTGGGCTTCCCCTGCTTGTACACTCTCTCTCTCTGTCAAAAATAAATAAAATCTTTAAAAAAAATAGATGAGATATTCTATAATAGAACCCACTCTTTTCTACCTCCCCAATCTGCCCCCAGGTTTCAAAAATAGTTTAGTCTATTAATGTTTTTATTAAACTTGATCAGTGTAAGCTATGAATAGTATTGGTGTTATAACTGTGTGCTTTTGTATGCATAAGTTTAATTAAACTTTAGAACCACTTCTGCAATATTTCTAATAAATTGTAAAATATCCAAAATGTCAAATGTTTTTCAATGTGTACCTCATTGTAGAAAACACTTGTTTGTCTGCAGTGAAGAATTGAGTTTTCTTTGGTTAAATTTGCTTTATAAATTCAATACAATGTAAGTAAGCAACATTACACAGTTCCTTGCCTTTAGTGTATGCTGTTCTAATTATGAAATGCCACTGAAGAGCTTCTAGGAGGGCTCTGCATTTGAGCCACCTTTGAACAAAATATACCAACATTTGTAAGTGATACATGAGTATAATGCTCTGGGTTAGGAAAAACATCCTGTAACCTGTAACTTGAAGATTAATTTTGAGTAGCACAAGGGCAATATGAAATTAGAACCAAGCTAGATCAGGAATGAATCACTCATACCAGCAGCTGTAGTCAGTGACCAGAGGAAGATAATTCTCTAAATGAATAATTAATGCACAGCTGAATCTCACGGTAGCGATGAGCATGAATGAGTTTGGAGGTGAATTCAAATATTCATTCTACTCAAGCACAATGGCATAGCTGCTTCTGAAATGGAGTTTATTTATTTATGTATATGTGTGTGTGTGTGTGTGTGTGTGTATGTATTTCTTGTACTTGAAGTCCTACAAGCAATGACTGTATTCAGTTTACTATAAAACTTCTCCAAATATATATGTGAGGAATTTTTGCTTAGACTTTTAACATTTTTTTGGACCTTTTTAAATTTTTAAAGGCAATTTTATATGAATCCTAGGATTAATACATTGGTCACTATTAAATCTTTTTTTTTTTTGAAGATTTTATTTATTTATTTGACAGAGAGAGACACAGGGAGAGAGGAAACACAAGCAGGGGGAGCAGGAGAGGGAGAAGCAGGCTTCCGCTGAACAGGGAGCCCGATGCAGGGCTCGATCCCAGGACCCTGGGATCATGACCTGAGCCAAAGGCAGACATCTAACCGACTGAGCCACCCAGGCGCTCTGGTCACTATTAAATATTTTAAAAAGTAAACCTATTTCCTTGAGCAGTTTATTTAAATATTAGAATTCGGTGCCTGGGTGGCTCAGTTGGTTAAGCGACTGCCTTCCGCTCAGGTCATGATCCTGGAGTCCCGGGATCGAGCCCCACATCTGGCTCCCTGCTCGGCAGGGATTCTGCTTCTCCCTCTGACCCTACCCCCTCTTGGGCTCTCTCTCTCTCTCACTCTCTCTCTCTCTCAAATAAATAAATAAAATCTTAAAAAAATAAAAAAATAAATATTAGAATTCTACATTAGCTCATTCATTCTATAAACTGAGCACTTATTATGTGTTTGAATCTATGGCATGTGCTAGAATTTCAATGATAAACCAGGTAAATTTTTTTCTGGTAGTTACAGAATTTGAACTTTCACCTGTACTCTGAGAAATTCTGTAGCTTTCAGGGGATGCCTCAGGGCGACCGGTAGAAGTGAATGGGGTGGGAGGGGTGGTGCCTAAAATTTCTGGGTCATCTTTCCTCCAAACTCTAATCAGTTGCCCTTTCTCTGTTTCATCCATTGAGCTGCCTTGGAAGATCTCCGTTGCATAAATGTTTGTGATGCTAGACCAGTTTACATTTCACGACCTAATTAGTCCAGCTGCTCTCAACGAGTCCTCCTTTCCCAGTCTCTTCAATTTTTTTCACTTACTTGCTCAATAAACATTAGCCATCAGAGGTTGTGCTGAATGTTACAATGGATCATAAAACAGAATTGTTGCCCTCAGGAAGTTTTTAATCTAGCACTATTTTATACTGATTTTAATTGTTTTAAGATTCGGGCTATTGGGATGACCTCTGCAGGTTACAGCTATTCTGTGAAGCCTCTCCAGAAAGTCCTGTGCTGAAGTTCAAGAGCACACCCTTGGGCTGGTGGAGAGACACTTGGGAACAATAGTTGCTGTGTGCTCAGGAGAGTGTGGACTGCTTACCCTGGCAGTCGGTGCCACTGAATCTTTGTTGTAGAGCACCACCTATTCACACAAGACATGCCAGGGATTTGCTGAGGTTTGGGCCATCAAGATGAAGAACTAAAGTAAGTTTCCAGGGATGAGCAATTGCTTCTGCACTAATCGCAACTCTGCCCCTTTCCCACTATTCGCTGCCCCAGGTCACTGTGTCACTGAGAACTGCCGCCCCTTGTTAGCTCAGACGTGATTTATTTATACCTCTTGACTGTTGAGTAAATGGTTGTGGAACCAAACAGAATAGAAACAGAGTCTTTCCTATACAGACCACTACACCATGTTTAGAGGTCCTAGAGTAGAGGAATTGGTGATGTTGACCCTTTACATAGTGCTTGATTAGGTGGTAGGGATAGGGTTCCTTTATCCTCAGGCAGGGCTGACCTTACTGGTAAAATGACTGTTTCATATGAATGATTGGATTTGAAAAGATTCTGCTAGAAAGTATCTCTTCCCAAGGACCCTACTGGTTTTTAGAGTCAGCAATTAAATTCTTTTTCTAATGGTTAAAGCAGTTCGTCTGAAAACATACTTGTTAAAATATAGATCCCTCAGTTCCTGTGCCCTTCCAAGGTATAACTTATGTTGCTATCATACATTTGAATCTGAGGGGTATTATTTAATTCATCAGATTGACTTCAGTTAATTTATAGAGACTTGAGTAATTAGGATCGATTGAAAGAAAGGCATAGAAACATGTTTTCTGAGTACAAAGCCCACTGCATTAAAGACCTAGGATACTGTAAAAGGCAGTCTTGTTTTTTTCAGGAGGCTGACACATGAGATTTGAGGTATTAAAACAAAAAACAAAAACACCCAACCCCTCAAATATTTTCTCTACAGTTTTTCTCTGGCCATTTCTAACTTTTGGTATTATAATTTGCATCTGTAAGACACTGGTCACTGAATTTGAGAGCTATTTTCATTGGTAAAAGATGATAAATGCTTTCATATATCTATATTTAGATATGCTTTTATATCAGTTTTTCGGTATGGTCCTGAACCATATCTATACTGAAAGACGAGAAAATAATGAATGCAGATCAGGGAGAATCCATGAGAATTCTCCACATGTAGTACTAAACTTTTACTTTAGGATAATGGAGGAATTTCTACCAAGACCAAAAATTACTCATTTATCTAAGTATGATATCTTACAGATAGAAGAACATATATGCCATGCTTTAATATTTTTTGGTTAATCACAGACAAAAGAATATAGTTTACATCTGAAATGAAATACATGGAAACCTGTATTAGGTTTTGGGTTTGAAATTTTGTTTCTCATTTTTTTTCAGATTTTATTTATTTATTTGTCAGAGAGAGAGAGAGCACAAGCAGGGGGAGCGGCAGGCAGAGGGAGAGGGAGAAGCAGGCTCCCCGCTGAGCAGGGAGCCCGATGCAGGACTTGATCCCAGGACCCTGGGATCATGACCTGAGCTGAAGGCTCAATGACTGAGCCACCCAGGAGTCCCTGGGTTTGAAATTTTTAAGAGTGCCCGAATTTTAAAGCTAAAAACTTCTGGGGCGCCTGGGTGGCTCAGTCGTTAAGCGTTTGCCTTCGGCTCAGGTCGATTCCAGGGTCCTGGGATCAAGCCCCGCATCGGGCTCCCTGCTCCGCGGGAAGCTTGCTTCTCCCGCTCCCCCTGCTTGTGTTCCCTCTCCCATGCTGTGTCTCTCTCTGTCAAATAAATAAACAAAATCTTTAAAAAAAAAAAAAGCTAAAACTTTCATTAATTTATTTTTATTTTTAATATTTGAGAAGACATAAAATATAGAGGAATCTTTGGTATGCCCTAAAATCACTTTAAGTGTTGTGAAACTTAATTTGGTATGCTTATCTAATAATGAGATCTGATGAGTAGCTGGCTTCTCAGAGTGATGTAATACTGAAGACATTTTTTTCAAGACCAGACACAGTTGACTCATCAAGCAATTTCTGTTTACCATTATTGTATTATCCTCTTCTTAGAGACCGCGGGAGGCCGAACACGTTAAGCGTCTTAGGTAAAAATAGATTAACTATTCCATTTTGCATTGAAAGTCAAAAAGCCCTGTACACCTATCTGAAAATGAAATGTGATAGGGCAGAGGCATACGTATGATGCGGACTTTAGAAAATCAAAATATGCTTCTAAACGAATCAGTTACTCCAATCACCATTTGGATTTTATTCTTGAAAGTTTGTCATCAAAAGCTAAATTCCATAAATTTATGTGAATATTTTTGATTAATATGCATTCAGCAACCTCTAATTACTCCGTTACCAATAAAGTGCAGATTATTTTGCCTCTTATTCAAAATGACTCATAATTCGACCTCGACTTTCTTTTCTAATATTACATCCTCGTAAACCTCAGCCTATACCTTCTACTCTAGTTAGACTGGTCCTGCAAGCATGACGTTCTATCCTTCGTCCCTTAGTCCATTCCACCAGACCGTCATACTCCCCCAGTCTTCTCTGCCCATTCCTATCCTATCTTTCTTTCCAGTTTGAAGTTCCCTTTTATCTTCTCCATTTCCAAGTTCTTAGGCTCCTGTCTGTATTACTCATTTGGCATCTAATAACAATAGACAACATTTACTGAGTGCTTACTGAGTGCTGAGCATTTTCTTATTGATTCCTCAAACCTCATGGGAAAGGTACTATTCTTATCCTCATTTTGCAGATGAGGAAACATCCCAGAGAATTTAAATGAAGGTCACCAACTAAAATTAGTGAAACCTGGAATCAAATGTATATTCTTATTCACTAAATAATATTGCCTTACATTAATAAAACTTTCTTCCATTTTAATCCCCCCATTGTAAATTCTTTTGGAATTTTGGAGTGTTGTAATACATATTTTCAACTTTTCTGACACTGCCCTTCTTCTGCACATGGTTTCTAGAATATGCTTTGCATTTGGTTGATTCTCAATACATATTTGTTCTTTGAAGAAAAACATACACTGGAGTACTTTTACCATAGATTTATATCTTGTTTCTTCACATTTTTTTGAAACTTACACATTTCTCTGTAAATGACTTATTAAATACTTCAGTGATATGGGCTATGCAGCCTATGGTGCCTTGTGTTAACAAATGTTTTGCCTCAGAAACATTGAGATATTCTCAACTCTGGGGCACATTATGGATGTAGTCAGATGATAGACTTTGAATGTACATAAAAATTTTAGGCAAAACTCTATTCAGGGCAAAATATGTTTACATTATCATAGGTCAATGAATGTTGAAAAAAGACTAAACTGTTTCCATGGAGAATTAGGAACCTGCACAAGAGGAAACAAATGTCCATGGAGTCTCCAATACCTTGAGTATTTTTCTCAGTCTCATGGTTTGATCACTTTAGTGTTTGGACAGAGGAAGGGGTCCGAAATTGAAGGTGAAGAAGGTGAAGAAGAAATGAATATTAAAGATGTTCATATACTACAAGTTCATGGTGTTTTTTCATAAAAAGGAACTAAGTGTCTTAGTTTTTCTCTAGTAGCAAAAAAAAAAAAAAGGAAAAAGGAAAAAAAAATGAATGAATAAGACCTAAAACCATAGCAGTGCATCTCTGCCAAAGATATTGAAAATGGGGATAATATCTGTGCATATAACTATTTTTAGTGTTGATTGAAATAAAACCTTGATACCTTGTTTACATCATCTCTTTAAAAGCTCTCACTATTTATCATTACTGTAGGAGCGAAATGTTGTATTTATCTGAAAGTTAAGATGGATGTTATCTATGGTATCACTGAATAATTCTACAATTCTATGTCAGCATTTAATCACTCACTCATAGTTAATCTTATTTCCCCAGAGGCCAGTGTGGCCTCTTGTGTTCCAGGGTAACTATCAACAAGAAGGTATAAACAATAGCACAGAGCATTGCTCTGGCATATAAAATCATCTTTCCTCATAGGTCTGATTTCTAAACCCATTCACCTCGCGACTTGGTTATGAATTGGGTGGGTGGGGAGAACTTTTTGCCAAAATACATTTCCAAATTAAATGAATACATTAGGCTATTTAGTCTGGGGGTGGGGGGGAGGAGAGAGAATCAATTTATAAAAACGACCATAGCAAGATTATTCATACAAACACAAACATGCTTAATTTCTTAATTTCAGCTCTTGAGTTAAAACATTAAAGAGTTAAAGACTCTCATGTAACAATTTGTACTGAAAATGCTTTCTGAGTAGTACTACATTATTTGTGGATGCACCATTAATTCACACAGGGACTACTAACTCTACTCAAATGCCAGAGATTCTTATTGGATTACTTCTAGGCCATATGCATCATTGTAAATAATTATATAAGTAAAGAGTAGCCTGTCATCTGGCCGGGTATGAGTTAAATTGATAAATCTGTGGCAGTGGAGAAAATCGTACATTCTAAGAACCCATCTATATTATATTCACTGAGATTGGTTAAGTTTATAACTTCATCTCTTGTGCCTAGCCTTAATCCTCTCAATTTTTACCACCAGATAGAAAATCTTAGTTGTTAGTCCTGCTGGAATGACTAGAAACGTCCTCATTGAGGACACTAGAAGAAATCCTTACTGGATGATGACAGTGCCACCTAACTTCTCTTTGAAGACATTATGATAAAGCAAAAATTCAAAATTCACAAATAAAATGAAATCTGATATGTGTTTTTGTTCAAATGCTCTCCTTTTTAAAATGATATTTTAAAATAACATTCCCTTAGATAGCTATTCAAAGCTGCTTTTTAAAAAGGAGGATCAATAGATGTTCAATAAATTGTTTTTCTTTCCACTGGCCAAGTCTCTGGGAATAGAAATTATGTGCTGGGGCGCCTGGGTGGCTCAGTTGGTTAAGCGACTGCCTTCGGCTCAGGTCATGATCCCGGAGTCCTGGGATCGAGTCCCACATCGGGCTCCCTGCTCAGTGGGGAGTCTGCTTCTCCCTCTGACCTTCTCCCCTCTCGTGCTGTTTCTCTCTCTCTCTCTCTCTCAAATAAATAAATAAAATCTTAAAAAAAAAAGAAATTATGTGCTGTTATGATTAGCTGTTTCTTAATTCGTGTAGAAGAATGACTTTTTAGATTATTAATACATTTTTCAATTCTTTGAACCTGAGTGACCCACATAAGAATTAAATTAATCATTTTCTGTAGTTACTTTTGTTTTAGACAATCATTCCAAGTGTTTTTGCTAAATATATTTGTCACGGTTGAAATTTGCATTCTCCTGTGTATGAAATTCCATCTCAGGGTAATTCAACGAAGTTATGCCTATTAAAGGGCTGTGATGGTGGGTGAAGTTTTACATTTTAGCTTTGGTATGAATGACTTTGCCATGTTTGGTAAGGAAGAGGTAAAAAGAACCTTGAGTTTCCCCTCATTTGATAAAGAAAACAAATGAAAAGTTAAAAGAAAAGTGAAAAAGGAAACCCACCCAAACTGACTTTTGCTGAGTCAGAGGCTCTCTTTCAGGGTTTCAGAGCAGTTGAGAGCACAAATCATTCATCCTCAGATATCTTGTATGTAGGGTTAGGCGGTATCCTACTCACTTAAAAGCTGTTGAAAGTCAGGTGACCCAGCAAGTAGGCTTGCAGGAAAGAGTTGTTTTAAGACTTCATCTGGTGCTTTTATATACTTCATTCTGGACTATGCTGCCATTTCTTTACCTATGAGTTATGTAAATGGAATTTTAGATCAATGCAATGTCAAAGACTGAAATTCTACATTTCTTTCAGTTGAGATAATCCTTGAGAAAAATGTTAATCAAAGTGAGATAGAGTTTGTGATATTACTAATCAAATAATAGTAATGAGAGTATATATGGTATGGGTAGAGAGATAATTATTTTGTAGAATAGATTTATTACAGCAGAGTTGGTTATAAAATGTATTTCTATGAAGCCAACTAGTAGGATTTTCCTACTGACTTCTATTTTTAAGTGAGTGAAATATCTTCACTTATAATATCTCTTGAAATGTAATGAGACAAAAATTGAGCATCTGGTAACATGCTGGTGACAAAGCAGCCAATGTGACTTTTGTTTACTAGAGCGCTACTGGAAATTTTATCTGTGGGATATTGTAATTCCAATTTAGCGGTTTATTTTGTTTTGGCAGTATGTTCCAGTGTCTCATTTCAACCATCAACTGCTTCTCCGTTCTTCCTTTCCTTCTTCTTTTGTTTATGTTATGTTTCAGAAACAGTCAAAGCTCTCAAGATTTTCTCCTTTGATCAAGAGTAAAGTGACAAATAGGCCCAAAGCAAAATCAGATTTTACCCGTGGGTCCTGTGTTGGCTAGGCTAATGACGAAGAAAGTGGCACCCACATCATGTGTTTGGAGAAGATACTGAGAAATATTCTCTGCTCAGAAAAGATATCTTACTCACTGTTATGTCATAGTGTCTACACTATCTGGCATTTGTTTCTTTGAATCTAGAAGGACCTTCAACTTTGAGTCTGTTAATGAAATGCAGTTACTCCTGGAAGGAGTAATTTGTTTGTTGTTTTACCAATATCAACAGCCATGGCCTGGTGAGATGAGTTGAACTATTTGAGAGTAAGACATTCTAGGAAAGGGGAGGTAATTGGCTTGAAGGATGATTTTCATGATTCTTTTATGAACGTGGCAATTGAAGGTTTTCAATTAGATATTTTTGGATGGATGGGAAAAAAAAACCCTGGAGTGTGTATAGCTTTTTTTTTTTTTTTAATACATATTGTTAGACTTTTTTTTAAGCAATTACTTTTGCAAGAATGAGATATGATATGTGGCAGGAAATGAAATGGAAAGAGTCAAAATAATTTCAGCCAACTCACAGTTTAAGGACATCCATTTTATTGCCTTTTATTTATTTTTTAAAAAACATTTTATTTATTTATTTGAGAGAGAGAGAGCAGGAGAGCGTACACCCACACGTGTGCGGGGTGGTTGGGGGAGGGACATGGGGAAGGGAGAGGGACAAGCAGACTCCTGGCTGAGCGTGGAGCCCACCAGTGGGCTGATCTCACTACCCTGACGTCATGACTTGAGCTGGAATCAAGGGTAGGATGCTCAACTGACTAAACCACCCAGGTGCCCCCATTTTATTGCCTTTTAAATGTCACGTCACAAAATGAGAAGTTAGAACTACTCTACGTGGAGTAAATGCCCTTTTTAATCTGATTTGGATTTACTTATAGTAAGTGTTGACCAGAGTTGATTTCTTCAGAGGATTGCCTGCTTTGATTTTGTACTGGAGCCTACTGGGCCAAGTAGCTTAACTAATACTTTCCCAGTGTGTTATAATTCTTTGTGTTTCTCTTACTAGTTTCCTTAGTCCTTTCCTTGTTGGGAATCGAAAGCATTTGGTAACTATGAAAATAATCTGTTCACAATCTGCCTCATGGGCTCAGGTAGAACAAAGGAAAAGGGAACTATATCATTTTGGAGAATCCACAGATAAAATTTGTTTTTATGTGTACATTAGGAAAATAGTTACCTGAAACAGATTACTCACCTGGGGAGTCTCGAAACTTATCTGAAGAGTCTATTCTAGGAGATCTAAAATTTAGCAATCACCTTAAATTGTCACTTAAATTGTCACTTCCCTAGTTCCTAATTTACATAAACTACTACCTCTTGGAAAAGTTAATTTCATGTGGCTTTCACCTAAAATTAGCTTTCTTACGAGGGACTGGAGTTTATTTTTTAAATAAAATTGTTGAGTTACATGACATTAATAATTTTTCAATTTTATCGTCATTTGTAGAGTGACTCATGACTAATACTAGAATTTAAGTATCCACCTGAAAAGGAATGTGTGCAGTTCTGGCTAAAAACAGGTTTTAAAAGTAATGCTATAGTGGTAATGGTGATGATTGGGGTGGTGCTTGTGTTTGGAAAAGCCATATATAAAAACAACATTTAAATAATTGATATTTTTGGTATACAATTAATTTAGAAAAATGTTTTCAGATTTTATAAAAGCATATCATTTGGATTTAAAATAAAAGCTATTTTTTAAAAGTTTCACCTGTTATAGATTTAAAAATGTATTTAAGCCCACGTTTTTTTTTTTTTAAAGGGGGTGTGGGGAGGGGCAGAGGAAGAGGGAGAGAGAGAATTTTATGCAGGTTCTATGCCCAGCATTGAGCCTAATGCAGGGCTTGACCTCACAACTCTGAGATCATGACCTAAGCTGAAATCAAGAGTCGGATGGCTGCTTAACCGACTGAGCCACCCAGGCACACCTAGCCCACATTTTAAAGTATAATTCTTTGAATGAATGAATTATAAGGATTTTGAAAAGTCTGTCAATTGATATTAATATCAGTTTTTTAATAGCTTGATGAAAATTAATTACATTCTGTTATTTTATAATACTCTGGATTTTAATGTCGATTTCTTAATGCTATAGGACAGATGTAATTTTTATAACAATTTACAGTTTAAAAAGTTATAGCCAATTATCTTTATAAGCATATCTAGTTTATCTTGTTTCGATTGTGGGAAGCATTTAGGCTCCAAGTCTAATTTGTTCTTGAGTATAGAGTGAGATTCCCTACATTTGAATCTGAGCTATAGCACTTAATACCAGTATGACTTCAGACAAGCTTAACTGTGGCTAAATTTTCTCATTTGCAAATGGGTTGACAATAGTATTCATTTCATTGGCCTGTGAGGAATAAATGTGTTATTCTGAATTAATGAATTACCCTAAGCTTCTGGTACTGTGCCAGGTACATAGTAAGAAGGCATTAAACAATTATCATTATTATTTGATTATAAAGAATATATTACTAAATAATGCTGGACTCAGAGAGATCTGGGTTAAATTCTTAATCCCAGACTTATTAATTAAATGACCTGGGGCGAGATAATAAACCTGTTTGATCTCAGTCTTAACATAAATCTAATGGGATTATTGCACCAGGTAAGCTTATCTCATGTAACTTGTTAGTACATGTTTTGGCATGTATTAGAAGTGTGATAAATGGTAGCTCAAAAAAGAATGTAGTTAATGGCAAGGGGTAAAATAGTTGCAGATAAATGTAAAATACTGGATTAAAAAAATCTATATAAAGACACTGGAAGGTGTTAAAAAGTAAACAGAAAACTGTGACTGGCAGAGTTTGGAAAACCTGTAACTGGAATGTTTAAGAATTGTGTTTGCAGCTTGTGGTCCCAGGGTGAGGTCTAACTCAAACAGATATGGCTGTAGAAGATGGTGGTGGGAAGAAACTACAGTCTTACCAGCAAATGATATCAAGATCAGGGTTTGGGACTGGGAAAGCAGCTAGAAATTTAAAGAAAAACCCTGGCAGCATGAGACCCTCCCAATTAAGACACAAATTCAGAGCATAAACTGTCCAAATCCATGGTTGACTGCTGAACCACATATGTACAGACAAGAGGCTTGATGAAAATTAAGCAGACCCTAGAGAGAAATCTGAAAAATATAAGTATATAGATCCAGATCTGTGAATTGGATGCTTTTCCTAACTGAGTGCAGTTTCCAACTGTGCATAGCACAGGTGGCAGAAAGCTGAAGCTGAAATATCATGATCCAGAACTAAAAGGCAGTAGGGCCAATGGAAAATAGGTAAGAGTCCCTAGAAACAAGAAATCACAGAGAAGGAGCCTCTTCCCTGCCCAAATATTTCGCTTATCAGAGAATTTTGTAGTAACAGGGAGTCTTACAGGGATCAGGCCAAAAAAGAAGTTGTAAGAAACCACAGGCTATGTACCATAGGGGGAGCTATATTTTTAGTTGAATCCAGGCAAGTTAACTGCCTAGTAAAATAAAACTCCAATAATTCCCAGAACGAAACAGAACTATGAGTAGCTATACCATATTATCTACAATGCCAGTTTCAACCAAAAATTTACAAGATGTCCAAAAAGGCAGGAAATTGTGACCCATCCTTGGGAAAAAAGGCAACCAACCAATAGAAGCTAATCCTGAGTTGGCCCAGGTGTTGGATTTACTAGATAAAGCCTTCCAAGTAGCTATTATAAACATGTTTTAAAGATTAAAAGAAAAAATGGACCCCTGGGTGGCTTAGTTGGTTAAGTGTCTGCCTTCAGTTCAGTACATGATTCCAGGGTCCTGGGATTGAGCCCCACATGGGGCTCCCTGCTCAGTGGGAGTCTGCTGCTCCCTCCTTCTGCCACTGCTCATGCTCTCTCTCTCTCTCTCTCTCAAATAAATAAATAATCTTTAGAAAAAATTTTAAAAAAGATTAAAAGAAAGATGTTCAAGTATTTCTTGAGAATGGTAGCTATATAAAAATGTAAAGTCTAGACCTGAAAAATAAAGTAACTAAAATTTTAAAAAATGCTAGATGTGTTTAACAGAAGATTGGAAATGGAGTAAAAGGGAACTAGTGAATTTGAAAAGATCAATAGAAATTACATAACCTAAGAAGAAAGGGAAAAAAAGATTAAAGAAAAATGAACAAAATCTCAAAAACCAATGGGATGTTATAAAGCAATCTAACATATGGAATTGGACTTCCACAAGGAGAGGAAAGAGAAAAGAATGAGAAAAATTATTTGAAGAAATAATAGCCAAAACTTCCTAAAATTTAATGAAAAACAATAATTTATATTTCATGCAACTCAACAAACTCAAAGCAAGGTAAACACAGAGAATGCTACCCCAGAGCACTTCATAGTCATGCAGTATAGGGACAACAATAGTATTAAGAATGGAGGTTATAACAAAGACACAAATGTAGGGACCCGAAGGGGTACGTGTACCCCAATGTTTATAGTGGCAATGTCCACCATAGCCAAACTGTGGAAAGAGCCAAGATGCCCATCGACAGACGAATGGATAAAGAAGATGTGGTATATATACACAATGGAATATTATGCAGCCATCAAAAGGAATGAGATCTTGCCATTTGCAACGACGTGGATGGAACTGGAGGGTGTTATGCTGAGTGAAATAAGTCAATCAGAGAAAGACATGTATCACATGACCTCACTGATATGAGGAATTCTTAATCTCAGGAAACAAACTGAGGGTTACTGGAGTGGTTGGGGGTGGGAGGGATGGGGTGGCTGGGTGATAGACATTGGGGAGGGTATGTGCTACGGTGAGCGCTGTGAATTGTGCAAGACTGTTGAATCACAGTTCTGTACTTCTGAAACAAATAACGCAACATATTTTAAGAAAAAAGAAAAAGAAGAAGATAACAGGAGAGGAAGAAAAGGGGAGTATGTCAGAGGGGGAGACGAACCATGAGAGATGATGGACTCTGAAAAACAAACTGAGGGTTCTAGAGGGGAGGGGGGTAGGGGGATGGGTTAGCCTGGTGATGGGTATTGAGGAGGGCACGTTCTGCATGGAGCACTGGGTGCTATTAACAAACAATGAATCATGGAACACTGCACCAAAAACTAATGATGTAATATATGGTGATTAACATAACAATAAAAAATTAAAAAAAAAAAAGAATGGAGGTTATATAACCTGAAACTAATGTGACATTGTATGTCAACCATACTAAGATAAAAAATAAAAAAAGACCTTTAAAGAACAAAAAAAGAAAGAAATGTTAATCCTATGAGGGCCTTTACCTGCTATTTTATAGTCCTTCCTACAGATTTAAGAAACAAAAGGGGGGAGCATAAGGATTGTAAAAATACCCACAGCCCTAATACTATGAATTAAATAAACAAAACAAAACAAAGATGCTACAAAATATCAACAAATACTATGGAACAGAACAAAGCACTAATTAAAAAAAAAAAGAATGGAGGGTACATGGAAAAAAATAGATGAGGATAGATATCAATTTGCCTACATGCTATTTGCTAGTTTCCCTGGTGTCCAAGCTAATTGACATTTGTGAAATAACTAATAACACCTAGGGTGTGGAACACCAGAAGGCTAATCTCTTTGGGCTAATTACCACATTTACGTCATATATTAATTAAAGTCAACTCCTCTCTTTCTCTATACATTTACATATATATGTGTCTGTGTATGGGTGTGCTTGTATATTATTGATAGACTTTAGGAATTGTGATGATTTCTTAAATTGTGGAGGAAATTTTATACATTTAATATATAAATACACATTATGATATATATTTATATATATATTTCCTCCATAATTTAAGAAGTCATCATAGTTTCTAAAGAAAGCTTGATGTTATTAGTAAATACTAAGATATGTGAAGGGCTGATTAGCTATTATTTGAATGTAATTATATGACTTTGTATAAAAAAAGCCATTTAAGGACAAATCCTGACAAAACAGTTCGTGTGTGTATATATATAACCTAAAGTTATAAACGCACTGTGGGTTTTTTTTAATCTATGAAACTAGTACAGCAATATTTAAATATATAAAAAATTTAAAAATATTTTAAAAATTTAAATATTTTAAAAATCAACTAGGACAATATTAAAAGAAATATAAATATTTAGAATGACCAGAATTTCTTACTAGCTCTAAATTCTTCTCCTAATAAATATTTAATATTGCATTGTATGTACAGGATACTGTGCCAGACTCTTGAGGGGTATGAAAACTATAAATTGTGATTTTTGTTTTTAAGGTTGTTAAACCTATATGGGAAAACATGTATTCAAAACAATTAGGAAACTTCAAAAGTATGTCTAGACAAGCATTTGTTTCAACATGAAGTGTTTGGAGCACCTGCATCAAAACTACCTGGGGCACTTATTATAAAATACAGATTTCTTGGCTCTAACCTCTACCTATTGAATGCTGATCTCTTGAGGTGGAGTTCTGGGGTTGTACAGTTTGAAAACACCCCCAGATGATTCCAATGCTCATCAAAGTGTCAACACTGTGATTCTAGAATGGTAGGGCTGTGAGAGGTTCCTTCCAACTGGGACTGTTTAGCCATCAAGATGATGCTTCACCTGGACTGTAAGTGGAAGTTTGGATTTTAAGAAGAAGGGATGAGGGTTGCCTAGGCGGCTCAGTCAGTTAAGCATCTGACTCTTGATTTTGGCTCAGGTCATGATCTCAGGGTCATGATCTCAGGGTCGTGAGATCGAGCTCCGCATCAGGCTCAGCACTGGGCATGGAACCTGCTTGGGATTCTTTCTCTTCCTCTCCCTCTGCCCCTCCCCTGCCAAAATGAATAAATAAACCTTAAAAAAAAAAGTTGAGATGAAAGTGAGGATATTCCACGAGGATATAGGATGTGAATACCCTGAAATTTTATCTTTTTGTGAAAGAGTGAGTCACAAGTATGATTTATATCAAGTATGGTATATTAGTAGGATAAAAGTTTAAAAAAATACTGGAAAATTGGGTTGTGTCCTATTGAAAGAGCCCATAGTTTCTTTTTATAGATAAAAAAGGAAAGAGTATTTTATACCTGCTAACAAAAACCCTCCAGGATTGTAAAGTAGTTTTAGAACTACTGAAGTACCTTTGTTTTCAGTAGCTTCTTTCCCATCTATGCCTCTACCATAAACTTTTGCTGTATTTGTTTCCTTTTATTTAAGATATTTTAAAATAAATATTAAACATCTTATTTATCCCAGATACTTCTTAAATAACCATTGTACCATTATCACACTTAAAATTCATCTGTCTCATATTACTGAATGGCCAGCTCATATTCAATTTATTTCCCCCATTATACCATACTGTTTTATACAGCTGCTTTTTTTTTCTCTCCCAAAACAAGATCCAATTAAGAACTACTCACTGCACTTGGTTCTGAAGTTGCTTTTAATCTAGAACACAACTCCCCTTCCCCCCCAACTGCCCTGCTTTTCCTCTTAATTCCCTACAGGGTAGCTTTTGAATTGTAACTAACAGGATTGGAGAGATTTTACCTTTTTCCCCATTTATCCATTCATTTATTCATCCATTCTAACTTTTAAAAAATACTTTATTTATTTATTTTTGCGAGAGAGAGAGAGAGAGAGAGCGAGCGTGAGTACGCATGGGCACGCGCAATCATTAAAGCGGGGAGGGGGCAGAGGGAGAAGCAGACTCCCTGCTGAGCAGGGACTCAATTTCAGGACCCTGGGATCATGACCCGAGCCGAAGGCAGATGCTTAACCGACTGAGCCACGCAGGTGCCCCCATTCTAACATTTTTTTTTTTAAAGAATTATTTGTTGAGCCACTTTTGTGTGCCCACTGCATTTAAAGCTAGACATACAAGAGAATGACTGTGTCTTCCCTATGGTACATCAGGAATTATTCTGAAGGAAACATATTGTTTTTCTGATGAAAATAGAAGTGCTGAGAATGTCGTAAAAAATACACGCACACGTGCATCCACATACCCACATGCTAAACAGATCACAGCAAATTTACAGAGTATAATTTTTTGTTTATTAAAATTCTTTTTCATAGTTTATGATACACAGCCACAACATTTCAACTACAAGAATCAAATTATGTGATTTTTCTGAGTTTGCAACTTAAAAACAAAAACTTGTGGTCAGGACCAAGAATGAGATTCCTCTAACTTAGGCATCTAGATTTGGAATCTCGACCAAACAAGTAATGCACAACAAGCAAGGCTCATTCAGAAATGAACATCATGCAAACACAGTTCTGTTCCAAGTGTGGGAAAGTAGCAGGAAGCTGGGAGGTTTTCTTTTGCTCTTGGAGCCTTCCCTGAGCTTGAGAAGAAAAGCCAATTGAGGAATCCTGGCAGAGAAGATGGCAGGGACTGATTCAGAGGAAGAAGTTTATTTTTGCTGTTAAATAATCTTGTTTTCATGCAAAAACATTTTTAAAGATGTTCAAGAGTGCTTAGGCCTGTCTTGCAGCCCCGTGGGACTGGGAGCTCTTCTACCCCCCACCCATCTGGACCTTTGTGGAGCTACCTCAGGAATGGGCAATGGGAAACCTTCCCTGGGAAGGTTTTTAAAATTGGAACTGAGAAAAATAAACCTGTCTCTGAGTTTCTAGAATTTAGGATATAAGGCCTGTGATGTGTCAGCCCCATGTTTCCCGGCAGGGTTTCAGAGAGGAGGAAAGCCACTTTGCAAAGAGAAAGAGAAGAGAGAAGCTGTCTTGAAGAATGAGGGAGAAAATCTGGCGGTGTCTGAATTGTCTGTGGATCTACTGTTTACTGACGATCACCCAAATACCTTCCTGTCCTGCTGTTTCATGAGATACAGCCCTTCCCCAAGCTCTCTAAGCATACTTGCCATTTAAAAAGTCCAATTTGAGTTGGGTTTCTGTCCCCTACAAATTATTTTAGTTTCATCTAGTTCTCTCCAATTATTTGGATGTTAAATACAAATTAATATAAAACAAATATTGGATAACAATAATAGCAATTATTATTTCTATTTATATATTATTGCTATTTATATCTATAATTATTATTGCTTATTATATAAGGCTTACAATATGCCAGGCACTATTCTTTGCACTTCACCTATATTAATTTGTTTAATCCTCAGAATGATCCTATGAAGTAGGTGTTGGTATATTTCCATTTTACACAAGAAGCAAGATTAAATAATTTGCCCAAGTTTATATATATATATATCAGTGCCAGCATTAAAACCAAATAGTCTGGTTCTGCCATGCTGTAACCATTATGCTTCTCTGCCTTTGATCGGTATGCTTCCTTTCTTCCCTACGATTCTTCTATTCCACTGTGACTGCAACATGCCATCTCACCATTTTTAAATGAGCAAATGAAATACAAGTGGCCGGGGCACCTGGGTGGCTCAGTTGGTTAAGTGTCTGCCTTCGGCTCAGGTCATGATCCCAGGGTTCTGGGATCGAGTCCTGCATCGGGCTCCCTGCTCAGAGGGGAGCCTGCTTTTCCCTTTCCCTCTGCCTGCCGCCCTGCCTACTTGTGCTCTATCTCTCTGTCAAAGAAATAAATAAAATCTTTAAAAAAGAAATACAAGTGTCTGGCTTGAATGCAAAGCCCTGTTTTATAAGTTTATGTGTTTGTGACCACCATTGTGCTTTTTCTCCTCCTTGACACTGATTAAGTCTGTCATGGCTCCCCTCACAGAGCTCTGATACAGCCTCTTCAGTCTGGGAGATACAAGGGTAAATTGGGCACAAGAATTCACTCTGAAAGCAGTGCCAAGAAGCTGTGTGCATATTCTCAGAAAGGTAAACTCATCATCTAGGAATTAAACTTCGGTAGAAGATAATGTTCTCTGTCTGGGACTGGTTGGTTCCAGATTAAGAAATTTCCTGAATTGTTTAAAGCTATTTTAACTTCTCAAAAAGCTCATCAATCTGAGTCACGCACGCATGCACGCCGACACTCAAGCACGTACACAGAGTTAGCACCTCCCTCGATTCCCCAACAACTGGGAATTGTCACCATTCATGCATCACCAGAGATTTGTTTTGATGCCACTGATGTCTTCTAGTAAAATCTGCACTATCTTGTCTGTATCTTGTGGCCAGACCTTTTGCTGCCTGATCAATTATATCGTCTCATGTGATGCTCCCTCTGCAAATCATTCTTCAATTTTTATAAGGTGTTTATTTTAAAAATATATGATCAAAAAAGATTTGTTTCAAAAAATTCTGTTCCTTGAATATCAAAGTATTTAGACTCCAGGGAGATATTCTGATATTCACAATGGAACTGAAGGTGTAATGGCTGAAAAATTTTCTTTAGAAGTGAACTTCAAGGAGGCATGTGGGTCGGTGAGGAGTGGTCGTGGGGATGAATACTTGTTGATTGAATTATTTTATGAACTATTGAGTAAGGGGCCTGACTGGCCTAGGAACTTCTGTCTCATTGAACATTTGTCAAATTATTAGTGCCTTCTTGTTCTAAAATACCACAATCATAGTATACTGAAAGCTTATGCATGGGTATTTTATAAAGAGTTGCTTTTTATTTTTAGATTATCTGAGGGGCACCTGGGTGGCTCAGTCGGTTAAGTGTCTGCCTTCGGCTCAGGTCATGATCCCAGGGTCCTGGGATCAAACCCCATGCCCCTCCCCCTGCTCCTGTGCTCTCTCTCTCAAATAAATAAATAAAATCTTAAAAAATAAATAAAGATTGTCTGTGAGGAAATATCTGTTGAGATCCTTCTCTTAGTTAAGCCTCATCAAGACTAAGGATTTTTACTGTAAGGCTATGTTGGAATCACTCCCTACAATGAGTAGAATCAGTGATAAGATTTGTTGTATACAAAGTAAAAAAAAACCCAGTAGTTTAGGGAATGAAATGATTCCCAAACAAGTAGGGAATGAGATGATTCCTAATCAAAGCTGGAAGATAAGGGCCTTGCTGAAATTCTATTAGATAACCAAGGTAAAGCCTGAGATAGTTGAATATCATTTATATACAAAAAATCTGCATCTATGTGGCAATTACATGGCAACCTAACTGAAGAAAGAATTTTTGAATAAAAGGATCACAGAGGGGAACAAGGAAGTTTTTAGGGGTGGTGGGTATAAATGTTCATTATCTTGATTGGCCTGATGGTTTCTCAGTTGCACGAATGTGTCAAAACACACTTATAAACACACTTAAGTGTAAATTTTACATTTCAAATGTATGCAGTTTCTTGTATGTCAATTATACCTCAATAAAGCTGTTAAAAAAGAAACAATAGTAAGGACCTGAATCATAGTGAGGCTTTGAGTAAAGTGCTGAGTCCTGACCAGCAACCAATAGACCTTCCCTCCACCATCAGGCCTAGGAACTGAACCATGCTATCCATTACACAAGGGAGATTTTTATTAGTCCCACAAAGAGGAACATGTGAAATGCAATGGACGTTCCCCAAGAGGGAGATTTTTCAGAAACACTGCACATGAAGACTTGGGGCGAACTGAGGGATTCTCCAATTCTCTGGGAGATAGATTTAATTTTTAGAGACTTGTTCAGGAGAGCACAGTTCTTAATTGGAACAATGAAGAAAGCAAGTGATTTTGGAGGAGGACCAGTAAGCTACTCTTGAAGGCTAGGTGGGCTTGAAGATGTGTTGCTTGAACACATACTGGGGAAGGGCCTTGTAGCAGGTAGGTGACCAGGCATAGGAGCAAAAAGAACAAGAAGTGTATGGACAAGACATTTAGCACAGTTACAGAGGTGGAGAAGAGCAGTGAGGAATATGGTTGGAAACTTTTATCTAAAATGAAAGAACAATAAACAGTGTGAACTTCTTTCTATGACCAGGATTCTATAAGATGGATGATTCTTTCCTTATCTGACACAGATCACTTTCTAATCAAGAATTCATGTTACTGGGGCGCCTGGGTGGCTCAGTCGTTAAGCAGCTGCCTTCCGCTCAGGTCATGATCCCAGGGTCCTGGGATCGAGCCCCGCATCGGGCTCCCTGCTCCGCGGGGAGTGTCCTTCTCCCTCTCCCGCTCCCCCTGCTTGAGTTCCCTCTCTCTCTGTGTCCCTCTCTGTCAAATAAATAAATAAAATCTTTAAAAAAAAGTTCACTTATTAATATAAATTTGAGTTTGCTTAGTTAGCATGCAGAACCACAAGAATTATTTGTATCTTTAAATGCTAATCAGCTGAACATTTTCTTATGGCATATTTGATTATAGGATTGAATTCTACTCATATTTATGAATTATTTAAAATTCCCAAGGTAAAACTTATTCTTATAACAAAACAAATAAGGCCAACATTTATTATCTGTTTATCTCTGAATGTATCATTTTCCTTATTCTTTAGAATAATCTTGGGAAATAGAAAATATCCATGAGAAAATGGAGAGAAAATTGAATAGTGTCTTACAGTTTAGGGTACCACAGTTTGTTGCATTACACTTTAAATGGAGCCAAGATTATTCACTATTTATACCTTTGTGGAGAGACAGAAATTGCTTCCTATCATCATTTGTTCAGAAACAGAAGACATCTGGTAGAAGACTGTGTTGAAATCATTTGGCTGGGAAAAAAAAAATGAAAAAAATCATCCATTTTAAAAGCCTGCCAGATGGTTGAAAAGAATGCCTTTACTGATTGGTGGGACAATTTTTCTTAACTACTGGGCTGTTTCTGAGAACAAAATGCTCAAATGCGCAGAGAGCTTCAGAAAAAAATACAGCCATATACCACAATGGCTCAATAGGAGCTTCCAAACTTTTCAGTCCTCAACTAAGTTACTTAAAAACAAGGTTTTCTGAGTGAAAGGAGAATAGAGTACTTTAGATCTTAAACTCAAAATCTTGGTAAAATACACTGTTAATAAATTTTAAGCACCAAATTGTTACCAGTTTTCACACTTACCTGAAAAGGAATGTGACCTGAGAATGAATAACCAAGCACACAATTATCTTTGATCAAAATTCCTTTCAGAACCTTTTAGGAATGACAGTCCTCTCCACATGCAGCTTTGGTTGATGCTGTATTTGTATTCATCCTGGATTGAATTAAAAGGGAGAATTGCTTTACAAAGAAGAAGCTGCTATTTTCCTTTGTCTTGGCAGGAGCGTAAAAGGGGTGCCTTACTGTTCTTTCTGGAAGCCTTGAATCTAGGCATTGTTTGCTGGCTTTTTTCTCTCCTAGATTTCAGCTGCTCTGGAAGCTTTGCCAGAAGAACCCAGATCTATCTGGCAACCTTCTCTATGATCCGGGCAGGGTCGGGGGCTTGCAGTTAGAGCTAAGGTCTAGTCTTTGTCTTGAGGTTACTGCTCTGTGTTCTGGGGAAATTACCTAGTCTGTCTAAATTTCAGTTTTGCATAGGGTTGTTTTGAGGATTAAATGAGAAAATGTTATGTTCCATATTCAGTAAGGAGTAGCAATTTTAAAAAGGATGATCATTATCTGCCTTAATGACAAACATTCATCCTTCCCTATTTACCTTCTCTATTACAATACATAAATATCTCTAAATATTTCTAAATCTCTAAATATGGTTTTTTGCCCCTGAATGAATCTCTTCTGTGAACACACAGATTTAAGTGTCTGTCCTGTTTTTGTCATTAAACACCATCTGTGTTTGTCTTAGCTTGAGCTACCGTAACGAAATACCATGGACTGGGTGGCTTAAAAACCAGAAATTGATTTTCTTATAGTTCTAGAGCTGGAAGTTGAAGATCAAGGTGTCTGCGTGGCCACTTTCTCACTGTGTCCTCACATATGAGAAGGAGAGAGAGAGAGAGAGAGAGAGGGAGGGAGGGAGAGACTCTCAGGTATCTTTTTTCCTAAGGGCACTCATGCCATTATGAGGGCCCCACCCTTACGACCTCATTTAAACCTAATGATTCCCAAAGGTCCCATCTCCTAATATTATCACATTAGGGATTAGGGCTTCAACATATGAACTTGGGAGGATACAATTCAGCCCACAGCAGTATCTGGGTACAAAGACCATTTTTGCCTTACCTTTGTAAGTTTTTAGTGCTCAGTGCAGTGTTTGCCAGGGAATGAGAAGTTAAACTTGTGCTTTTGCCTAATTAAGTGACCAGTTGAATCTTTGGACTTCTCAAAGTGACACAGGAGCTCTGCCAGTATGAGCTACAGGCACTGTAAGTCTGAAAATCCTAATGCCATAGCATCACCTGAAAAAATAGGACATAATAACACTTCCTCTGGTGGTCTTCCAAAAAATGATTTCAGGTGGGGCCTCCGACGGGTGTCCTGCTTGGGGAAATGTCCACTCCATCAGGCAGTAGAGGGTAGCAGTTAAAAGCAGGTACCCCAGAGCTCAGATGGCCTGGGTTTAAATGTCGGCTCTGCCACTTCCAAGCAGTATATACACTTAGACCTTAATTTTCCCATCTGTAGAATAAGGATAATAATAGTAGCTTCCTCAGAGGATTGTTGTGAAGAGTATATGACACATACTCATTCACACACACACACACACACACACACACACACACACACACTTTCTCTCTCTCTCTCTCTTTCACTCCGTGCTTAGAGCAGTCTCTCGCACACAGTAAGGGTTGCGTAAATGTAACTGTTTTTATTATTATGTATTTGGGGAGACAAGACTTTGACTATGTGTCCTTGTCATCAGCTTTCTTAAATACCTACGGGGGAACCAGAACTTGGAATGCTAGTGTCATGCTGACTCTAACTGACGAAGTACATTCCATTCTTGAGCATCTCTCATCTTCCAGTCTCTTTGGACAAATGAGAAAGAGAGTTTAACTCTAGAGTAGGATTTAAACGAAGGTATGGTTTTCTGTTTTACTTGTCAGTGAACAGAATAGGGTATACACACAATTGAGGTATTTATCCAGGGGACAAGGCTTTGATTTCAATTTAGTCTACCTTTATGAGCTTTGTCTTCCCCCCCCCCCCCCCAAGAATCTATACAGGCAGGATAATTCTAGTTACTGGTGAAAATATGCACTGTTATCATTTTATATTGTTAATTAACACATGATGGGCGCTTACTTGCAAATGGAAAATTTAGAGATGGGGAAAAATAGAAAGAGCTTGATCTGGACTATTACAAAAGTTTGTGTTGTACCGATAGCTCTGATTTTTACATGAGTATGTGGACATCTTAGGAAATGGAAATATGCTGGTTGCTATCCCATGTGGTTATTTCTGTACCTGATTAAAAACCTGCCCAGCAGAATCTGTACACTATGTGATTGTGTTCCTAATAGCAAGAGCTCCTTTTCATTAGACATGAAAGGTACCTTTCCTCAGTAAACAGTTACATGCAAGGCATTTTATATATATTGTCTTTGAAAAAAGACATTTTAGATGTGCCAGAATATCTGCCCAGGATGTAGGGGGTGGATTTTACTTCACTTTTCTGACATCTGTTAAACTGTGGCATTTAGTTACTGCCAGAGGTCACTGGGAGAAACCCTCCATTATGAATTTCTCTGTCACCATAAATTTACACAGAAGTAAAGAAGTTTCCTCTGAGGAAAGGGACCCACATCGATGCCTTCCTTTTGAAATTCAGAGGTGTTACACATTTTTAATTGATTAATGAAAATTTCATTATAGCTTGCTTGTAGGAAAGAGCACTGAGGCTCCTGAGAGTGAATTCATCTTGACCAGAGTGCATGTGACTAGTGGATGAGATTTCGCCACAGGGTCTGGAGATTGAAGGGAAGCGCTGGTGTTGACTGGGAAGTAGCTGACGCTGGAAGTACATAATTCTAGTCAAGACACTCGGACCTGAGAGCAGCATGTGTGTGCGTGTGTGTGTGTGTGTGTGTGTGTGTGTGTGTGTGTGTGTTGAGAGAGAGTGCGAGCAGGGAGGGACAGGGGGAGAGGGAGAGAGAGAATCCTAAGTAGGCTCCATGCTCAGCGTGGAGCCCAATGCAGGGCTCGATCAAGAATTGGATGCTTAACTGACTGAGGCACCCAGGTGTCCCAGCAGTGTCTGTGTTATTAAATCAAAGACCTTATCACATTTGGCACCCAGGTCAGTTTTGTCATGGAGCACTTCTGTTTGAACCTACCTTTTGAAGAAGGTGCATTTATCCAGCTTTGTTGAGAGCTGACCGTTGGGGCACCTATTGGTAAGATCCAAATATCTCCTGTCAGCCACGTGGAGAGAGTGACAGGAGCAGTATGTGAGATCTAGATCCTATTCTGACAAGTTCTCTCTGTTTCTGGACTTTATAATGTCTGAGGCAGAAACTCTGATTTTGAGGGTGCCTGGGTGGCTCAGTCATTGGGCATCTGCCTTCGGCTCAGGTTATGATCCCAGGGTCCTGGGATGCAGCCCCGCATTGGGCTCCCTGCTCCGCGGGAAGCCTGCTTCTCCCTCTCCCACTCCCCCTGTTTGTGTTCCCTCTCTCGCTGTGTCTCTCCCTGTCAAATTAATAAAAATAATTAAAAAAATCTTAAAAAAAAAAGAAAGAAATTCTGATTTTAAGTGTTTATAATGCTGCCTGACTGGGCTCTGGAAAATATTTTCAGATAGTGCTCTGTTTTTTCTTATATCCTGAAGAAAGATGCTTTATTTGAGACATCATTTTAAATGTCATTGTTATTTCATTTGCCTTCAAAGATAATTAAAAGTCAGTCTATTTTTAAATTGGAGGGCCATTGTAATTCATGTTCACTGATTTTGGCAAGCATTCTCCTACTGGTAATGATTTTCCATTTACTTACTTGGTGCTTTCTGACACAAGAAACAGAAAAAGATTTGATATTAAGTAAACGTGTTCTTAAGTCACATGTACAGCAGGGGAAAAAAAAATCCATGGAACATCTAGGTAAGTGAAGACTTTGATGTTGGGCTTGATCTATTTATAATGGATAATGAATATAATATAAAGGTGAACAAATACTAAAAATGAGGCAGATGACTTTTGGTCCATAACAAAGAGTTTTGATTTGAGGTCTGTATCTGGCTTCTTGTCTATGACCTTACAAGAGTGATAAAAACTGAGAAGATAAACCAGACATTAATTACAAGTGATACTTGCAGATATTAATCACAAGCAACTCTACTTATAGGTCATTTGGAATTATTTTTATGTTATAGACTTGGAAGTAGTGATGGTATTTAGTTAAACATTTTTATTGTTATGTTACTTTACCTATTAAACGTCTCAACATTTTGACTTAATGTATTCAAAGATTAATTATAATAAATTCCAGGAAGCTGAAATGCTGATGACTGGTTTCCATCTTGATTATGGTCTGTAGTGTTGGACAACTGAAAGAAACTTGAGAAGTTAGTTTTATAAAGAGAATAAATAAAAATATTAACCATCTTCTAAATATTTGGTTTGAAATCGTAACAAATGTTAATATTGGTGTGGGATCATTGAGCGCAGCGGCCAAGAAAGATTTCTTGAGATGTTGTATGGTGCAACTTAGTAAGTTTATTTAAGTAGCATGGGGACAGGCTCTGTTGGCATAAACAGCTGCACTTTTGCTGTACGAAGTTGGTGGTTATATGCTTAGTGCTCAAGGAGGAGAGGACGTGCAGGGAATATCAGATCATAAATGTCTTCTTCGAATTTCTACTTGCAAAACTACTTTCACAAGATTTCTCTGGTACTTATCGTTCCGTTCGATATTAACTATCGGTGAGATGGACAGGCAGTCAGGAGACCCTGTGAGAATGTAGCAACCGGGACGTGTTTGATCCTTATTGGAACTATGGAGGCTATAGGTCAGCCTTCTGGACTGAAGGTGAACATTTTTCTGCTTCTAACCCTCATCAATATGAGGGCCTTCCATTAACTAATTAAAATTCTTGTTATTTTTGAATTATCAGATTTTATGTAAGATTAATAAGAAGTATAAGAAAGTTGAGCTGTGATGTGGTTTCAGGATATTATGTACTATAGGTCAAAATGTTCCTTTAAATTCTTAAAACAGCATAAATCTGACTCATCAAGATATCGAATGCACTTTTCTGAAAAGGGCACTATTATTAGATTTTTAAAAGATATGGAACTATTTAACTTCTTTCTTCCGGCTGTTGTAATGCATTAAAACAGATTTTATGTCTTGATATTTGATTTGCTTTATTTATCTCAGATTACCTTGATTAGTAAGTGAAGCAAATAAAAGGCAAATCATGTTCTGGAAAGAATAGAAGGTAAATGAAATCAGTGAATATGGATAGTATCTATGAATAGAAATTTATAAGGTATCAATTTTATATTTTATGAAGACAAGTGGTGGTTATAGTTGCAAGTCAAATCATTACAGTAAATTTTCTATATTAAAAATGGGTTAATAATAACTTCTTACAAAAGTCTCATTGATGTTTTACCTTTCACGTATCTGGCAAACTCAATCACCAAAATAAAAAGACATATAAAAAAATAAGAAAGACTCTTGGAAAACCAAATACGTTTGGTAACGCAAAACCCCCATGTACTCTTATTTATAGATGAACACTCCAGCTGTCACTTACGGGCGTTTTCCTTCCATTTTACATTCAGAACTCCTCTTCTTTTTTTAATCCATCCCTCAGAAGGTTAGAAATGGGAAATGAAAGCAGAGGGGAGTGAGCGGTGAATGAGGCACATAAAACACCTTTAGTAAAAAAGCAATACCTAGAGCTAAAGAGGAAAAGAAAGACATACTACTACTAACTACTAAACATCTGTCTGTGATGACATCTCTCTCTCTCGATGTATCAATCATTTATAGATCTTTGATAATTTTATGTATCAACTTGGCTAGACCATGGGACTTAGATATCTGATCAAACACTGTAGATGTTGTTGCGAAGGTATTATTTAGACGAGATAAGTATTTAAATTAGTAGACTTTGACTAAAGCAGACTACCTTCCATAATGGTGGGCTTCATCCAAACAACTGAAGCCCTTAGGATAAAAAGACTGACATTCCCTAAGGAAGAGGAAATTCTGCAGTAGACTGTCTGTGGACTCAAGCTTTAATATTAACTCTTCCCAGAATCTCCAGCCTGCTGATGTGACTTTGGACTTACCAGTGCCTACAATCTCATGAGCCTTAAGATAAATCTCAGTCTCTTTCTCTATTTATTTACACATATCCTCTTGGTTCTGTTTTTCTGGAGAACTCTGACAAATTTATCTATCTGTCTATCTATCTGTATCTATCTATCTATCATCTATCTATCTAATATTTATAGCAGTCATAGAAAACTAAAAAGAGTTTTGGGAAGGTGTTATTTAA